>NW_025942364.1:76645-77152 GCF_000764305.2 Hyalella azteca
TTGCATTGTTTTTTGTTGCATTGAGATTTAATTTCTTTTGATAGTATTTTTGAATACTATGCGTCTCTATACATAATTTAAATCACTTTTCCTGTCAAGTTTGTGTACTTACATACATTAAAATACGATTTTTCAAGTGTACGAATATTTATTTCCCCCCACTGTATCTAATGCAAGGGAATGACCCAAATTTTTTCAGTTTTCAGGTTATTATGTCTCAAATCCGACTTAGAATAATTGCTTCGTCAAAAATATGGAATAACTTCCCTTTCCGTAGTTGAAACTATTAATTGTTCGCCAAACGCTGTTGTATAATTGATAACAACAAATGGTTTCCAGTACCAGAGACCAGAGTCAACCAGACTATCACTTCAGCCGTTCAGCTGTCGGAGTGTCACACCACGTATCATCATTGCAGTTAGCAGCCGAACGAGAGACCTTGCGAATATAGCGAAACATCGAAGAAGCGTTGCAAACCGATGCGTTGGCTGTTGCGAAGGAGAGACG
>NW_025942365.1:0-3705 GCF_000764305.2 Hyalella azteca
CGCTTCACACAAATATTCAGCCTCGACTACGACCACACAGGCCAGATCGCCTCTGCTTCCATACAGGTAACTTAGCAGCTGGAAAACCGTTAATTATCAATGAGTTATTCTGTATAAAGGTCTTAGCTGTCCTAGCGTTCAATGACCTTCGTTATTTAATATTTATAAAGCAAAAGGTTTATATGGTAAATATCAATATATGGTAATACATGGTAGTGTATCTTATGGTAACAACCATATATTGATGTGCGTACCTCAACTCGTCTAAAATTATAAAAATTTCAAAACATGTCACTGAAAAGATTCGCATATATGTCATGTCTGTAGGTTTATATACATACATGTACTGCCACGTTGCAGGTGTACATGTACTGCCACGTTGCAGGTGCACATGTACTGCATGTCATCACCAGTCATGTCATCACCAGTCATGTCATCACCAGTCGTGTCATCACCAGTCATGTCATCACCAGTCATGTCATCACCAGTTCAAATGATGTATAGCGTACAATAATAGGAGAAATTACAATATAAATCTTTAAGAAAAACTAAATGTGAATGTGAAAATTCGAGAAAGTACAGTTGAAAAAGATGTATTTCTATTATTAGATGTAATTTCAAAATTGAAGCATACAACTGCATTAGGTTCGAATACGACCTCTCGAGAGAACCTTCGACCGCTACTTGTATAATATAGCCTGCAACCAACCCAGCAACTTGCGGTCACCCTGCTTGATCAACCTGCTGCCTAAGGGTACGCACACAGTGGAAGCAGGTTTGCCCGCGCGGGCAACCTGCTCCAACCTGCCACAAGAATGAACATAGGATAATGATGTAAGTGTTCACAGTGAAAACCTGTACGAATAGGCTTCTGTATTCTATGGTTTCAGGCGCCAGCCTGAGCAGGTAACCAGCACGCTGGCAACCGGCTTTCACTGTGTGCGTACCCTATCATCCATGGCGCCGATGTAACGCATGTTAATCTAGACTCTAGACAGCAAACCCCGTTTCGGAAATGATAACAAGTGTATGGTAGAGAATATTGTGGATATCATCGGCTAACTTTACGAACGAATGACAGGTCGTCGTATATCAAACAAATTCTTTACTGATATTTTACTATCAATTAAAGTATGAGAACGTGTGATGTTCTCAGATCTATTGATTTTCATTTACCTCCGCCCAGAATTTTCAGCAACTTCGCTAATTTAAAAGTATTGTGGAAAGTCTCTCAACCTCAATTTGTTTACATTTAATATTTTTTGTTATTTACCGAAACTAGAAAATTGAGAAATATTAATTTTACGTCAGATGTCAAAAAATGGCTGCATTCAGGCTGTAAATGCTAATTAAAATTCAAAATAAAGCATTCTATATAAATACCTTTAACCATCATTGGAACACAAATGTTGATCGATATCGATTGCAGCACAGCAAGACAACATTCAGCTGAAATAATGCATTTTATTTTCTAGCGTAAGCGATAAAATTGAACTCATTCGACGTGAACAAAATTTAGGTAAATCAGTGGACCAGATTGATGCCCAACTTCATACCGTTGAATTTTAAGGTACAAACATTGGCAGGACATGGAGTTTGTTGAACGTTGAATTTCGAGGTACAAATATTGCAGGACATGGAGTTTGTTGAACGTTGAATTTCGAGGTACAAATATTGCAGGACACAGAGTTTTTCTATGATTTAATAATGATATTCAAGACGCATGCTACAAAATGTGATGCATCGCCTGCATGTGCGAGCTGCGTCACTGCTAATGCTTAATTGTGCAGACATGCTAGGTCAATAAGAACCACTGCGAACTTCATGACGACTACTATACAAATGATCAAACTACCTACTCACTCAAACATTGAGAAACTTATGACACCAGGGCCCATACTTTCAAAAAAAAGTTAAGAGATCGTAAGTTCATCAGCCAATCACTGACGGCCTTTCAAGCAAAATACACCAATCATAGACAAGAAAATAGAGCGTAAGTACTTACGTTCACTTAGCGAGTTATGAAAGTATGGCCCCAGGAGCCTTACTTTCAAAACTCGCTAAGTGAACGTAAGTACTTACGCTCTATTTTCTTGTCTATGATTGGTAGATTTTACTTGGAAGGCCGTCAATGATTGGCTGAAGAACTTACGATCTTTTAACTTTTTTTGAAAGTATCGGTACTGTCTCAGGAATCTGTTGTATCTTTTGACGCTCGTAGTACAATTGGTGTAGCGTCGTGTATAGAGATGATACCGCGCATGCAGTGTTGCGCGAGGTTGGTAAGAGTAGTTAAATAAATACGTTCTCCGTACCATAAGTTCCATCAACTGTTAATCATCAGATGATTAGTAGAATAAATATGTTCTCCGTTCCATAACTTCAGTCAGCTGTTAATCATCAGATGAATAGTTAAATAAACACGTTCTCCGTACCTAATACGTCTGTCTGTTTTTAATCATCAGATGATTAGTTAAGTAAATGCGTTCTCCGTACCATAAGTTCCGTCAGTTTTTAATCATCAGGGCCCATACTTTCAAAAAAAGTTAAGAGATCGTAAGTTCATCAAGCCAATCATTGACGGCCTTTCAAGCCAAATCCACCAATCATATAGAAGAAAATAGAGCGTAAGTACTTACGTTCAATTAGCCAGTTTTGAAAGTATGGCCCCAGATGAGTAGTTATAAGTAAATACGTTCTCCGTACCAAAATTTCCATGAAGGCTGTGCTAGCGATGCGTGGTCCGCTTATTGGCACGACGCGAGACCTGCAGAAATTCCCTGCATTGCTGCCGCCCTAGCTGTACACGCACTGCCAATGTTTACCCTCTCACTGTACACAAAGCTCGCCCATATCTTTGCTCAGCCAGTGCTTTTTCTTTTTTATTCTTCTTAATTATTCATTCTTTTTACATTCTTAATACTATTTCTGGTGCCGTTAATTCGGTAAAGTTTGGAAAATATTCTCGCCTCGATCATCCCAACACACTGTAGATTAGATTCTCGTTTTGTCCAAATCTTATTATATATTGTTTTTATTGTTAGCGCAGTTCGCTCTTGTAGTGGAAGACGAGACGTTGCTCTGTTATGTGCTTGTTTTAGTGAAAAATACTTCATTTTCTTTCGTGAAATAGTATGCGCATGTTTTTGAGGGCAATTAAAATTTTTGCAAGTATTTAATGAATTTTACCGATCTATTACTCGATATTAAAACGATCATACAGTACATGTCGGTGTATAGGTTATGATACACGGTACATATACAAGCCTCTCCTAGCTGTTTCACATATTCTTTGCGTGGACGGAAATAATAAGAAAATGGTATGGTGTTTTTAACGTAAAGAAGAAAAATGTAATAATGTAAATCTGCGTATCTGCGTACTCTCTTACGCCGGTAGTATTTGTCAGTACAAATATAGAGGTAATTTGGTCTGTTGTTGAGCTCCACTTTTAGTGCAATCCTTTTCTTCAGTTTTTGCAGTTTAAATTTTGTTGTTATCTTAATAGTGTCACAAAATTCTCGCCATCTTTTAGAGCGCCGTATCTTTATTAATTGAGTACTTGACACAATTCTCGCCATCTTTTAGAGCGCCGTATCCTTATTAATTGAGTAAAACAGATTGTTTCTACTCAGAAAATATATCATTCGTTTGAAAATGCTTAGAAATAATTTTTCGTCTAAGAAGAGGTTCGATGCGTGTAGCGC
>NW_025942365.1:4289-5656 GCF_000764305.2 Hyalella azteca
AAAATCCACCAATCATAGACAAGAAAATAGAGCGTAAGTACTTACGTTTACTTAGCAAGTTTTGAAAGTATGGCCCCAGGTTTGGTCCATTAAAAGTGCTTATCAGCGCTACGTCCGCTCTCTGTTGACTCTATGTGTGAGAGTGTTGTGTGTTGCTATTTGGACATCGTCCCAGTTATTTATCTGAGAGTATGTGTGTAATGCAGATGTGTATAAGAGACAGGTCCCATGCAGGCGCGCTCCGAGGAGCAGGTGGCGGCGGCGCTGCTGGAGGCGGAGCGCGTGTGGCTCGTCCACCGCGGCGGCTTCTGCGCGGCGCGTCTCCTGGGCGACGACGCGTCCCCTGCGCCGCCCCTGGGCAAGCTCGCCCTCAAGCTCGAGCACAGCGGCGACGTCATACACGTCGACGAGGACGACGTCGAGAAGGTGGGTGATGATACACGTCGACGAGGACGACGTCGAGAAGGTGGGTGATGATACACGTCGACGAGGACGACGTCGAGAAGGTGGGTGATGATACACGTCGACGAGGACGACGTCGAGAAGGTGGGTGATAATGTTGGTGCTATAAGACGTCATACACGTCGACGAGGACGACGTAGAGAAGGTGGGTGCTCCCTAGTACGTCCACCGATACAAGGTACGCTGTCTATGGATAATAAAGGGACAATAGATTTCCTTACAGAGAAGTAGTAATTAAGTAATAATGTCACTCATTTGCTTGAATCGCAAATTCACTAAAAACTTAAAAGCAAAGAAAACTCCATAAAAATTCATAGTATCTTCAAAGAAAACGTTTCGAAGTCCTGACGATGGAGCTGGACTCCGAAACGTTTTCTTTAAAGATACTATGAATTTTGGTGGCGTTTTCTTTGCTTTTAAGTTTTTAGTAGTAGTAACCAAGTATAGTTTTTAAAGACTATGGCCTTTTCAGCAGAGAATGGAGCTGGTCCCGGAATTTTCTATTTTAAACGTGCTTGACATTCTTGATTTTTTTTTCTATCAAATTCGTGATTAAATTGGTACGTAAATATTCACCTAACTTTAAAAATTGATAATCACTTTCACACCCAATTAAAGTTCACGCCGTTGGGCAAAGCTCTTTAAGTTCACGCTATTTATGCATCTTACACATACGTAGGCCCGAGATCAATCGCACCGTACCTACTGAATACCTTTTTTTGTATCTTATACCTAGGTCCGAGATTTATCGCAGCATTATCCACTGAATAACTTTTTATGTATCTTATACCTAGGCCCGAGATTTATCGCAGCATTATCCACTGAATAACTAAATAATTTTTAATTACGTACCGTGTTCAGGCGAACCCCAGTCAGTTCGACCGGTGCGAGGACCTGTCGTCGCT
>NW_025942366.1:0-357 GCF_000764305.2 Hyalella azteca
ATACACTTGCGATGTCAGCAAACTATTAACAGAATATAACTAAATTATCAACACTTGCTATTATTCTCATAGTATCCACGAATTTTGTACCGAATGAAAGCCGACATGTATAAATTTCCTAGTGTATTTTGCAGCATACAATGAAAACAAACGACAAGAACGTATCGAAATGACAGCACAATCAAGTGACATACACACACAGCACAATCAACACACAATCAAGTGAATATACACACAGCACAATCAAATGACAGCACAATTAATAAAATAAAAAATTCTCGTCGAAAATTGGATTCGGAACCTGTGGCGGAATGAGATCAGCGATTGCCTTACTTCGATACAGATCCAAGCAAGAAG
>NW_025942367.1:0-2254 GCF_000764305.2 Hyalella azteca
CATTCATTGCAACCCAAAGCTTGCCCTATTCTCGTATCTGTGAAACCTGATCTCTCGCACTGTCATCGGTACTATCCTTCTTATTCAGAATCCCTGCTATCATAATCCGCCTGAATCATACATCTCACATTTCATCATTAGGTGCTCACTAACTAAAATTTATGCAGCCCCAAGTTAAAATAATTTTTTCATAGTGATGAATTTGCTTGATTATATGATCTCATTCTAGGATGTTTCAATATTTTCAGAAATTTTGACTTCGATTAAATTTCACCCATGAATTTGAATCAGGGACAGTTAAAATTAACAGGGCAAAATAAACCAAACACGATAAATTTTTTTCTGCTTGCTGGCAAGAATAGATATATTAAGGCGAAGAATGAAATTAATTTTTGAAACTTACCGTACAAAATTATCCAATTTTTAATTATCATAGATACCTTTACCTCAAATTTGGTTGATCTTCATCAAATTCTTCTTCAATTTCCTCCAGATTTCTACACGTAGGCCTTATGACAACTTGGATGACGAGGAAAAAAAGTCGTCGGCAATTAAGCTCTGGTGGGGACATGGGCCACGTCCCAAGAAGCTGGGATGAGGGCGAGGACGAAAAATGCATTCCTGCCTCGAAGACGTGCGGCAAAACTTTGCCGGGCTGCAAGAAGCTCATTGTTGCTGCAATAGCTGTCTTGTCTACTTTCTTCGTGTCCTGCGGTGCAGCGACTACGAGTTCGTATTTCAAGGAAATTTTCATTACTACACTAAATTAGAAACATTACTTTACATTCTAATAATACAATTTGAAGAAAATATTCCAACGAGTAGAATTTGACATTAAATGTTTCATGCATTGAAGTATTTTAGAGCCTGATGTTTTTAACGGCCAAAAGTTTTATAATCGGAGCCGGAATTATTCTATTAATCATAATAACATAAATCTTTTCATTTTTGTGTCAAATCAAATACAATGTTCACAGTTATAGATCATAATATGCTGCAATACTGTTCAATACAATCAGTGATTTGCACATTTTCAAAGTCGATCGTTGCCGATAATTATAACTTAAATTTTCCAGATATGTCTTGCGTGAAGGAAGATGTCATAAATCCAAAGTTNGGTTCTAAGCCACAGCTTTACAATATATAGTCCAAACCTTGAACAAATCGAGTACATCTACAGATTATGAAAGGCAGGAATATCGGATAAGTAATTACACAATAACTTAATGGTAATACAAAATTATGAGCAATTCATGAGTAGCTCCAAAAGTAGAATCGTGAAACGCTTTTAATGCGCAATAATCATACGATTACATCGCCTACCAATATATAGGGCACTGAACACGCAAGAAACTAGACCAGCTCCATCATTAGTTAAAAACACGGGTACAAAAATTCGTCCAACGAAATTTGTCAAATTCATTAATTCCTGAATTGGCTAAAGAGACAAAAAATCGGTAATTTACATCATAAAACAACAATTAAGGCAGACTTATCTTCGAACAAATTTTCCAAATGATAATTACAGACGATGTCCTTACAACTAGATTATTGTTTTGTCTACAAAAACTTACATTGATTATATATGTTATTTGTGAAGGATCTAAAGTGAAAACTAAAATTTTGAAATCTACCGATGTTATTGTTGCGTCGCATTGCTCGGCGTGATTGCTGAAGAGAGAAGTACTAGTAGATTAAGATTATCAGTACGATAATTCAAACCAGTCAAACAGAGATGATGCTTGACGTCACACTAACGCTCAAGTTAAAAACCATGCACCATTTCAACATTGTGGTACGCAAGACCGAGTACTGAGCTCTGGTAGTCTTCACTCTAAAGCAAGGGTCTTACACTCTAAAGCAACCCTAAACACTCTAAAGCAAGGGTGTTAAGAATGAGGCTCATAAGACCCCCCTTGGGAATGAGTCTTATCACTGCACGGTGGTCCGCATTTTGACAAATGAAGTCTTGGTGAAAAATTCTTAATTTAGAATTTTTCAAGGTTGGGGTTATGGGGATATTTGACTCTTGAAATACCTCAATAGAACTCATAATTTTTTATTCCGATTCTAAATCTCCTCGCTTCGAGTCACCGATATGCGGAACAGCCTTTCTGACAGCATCGTTGACGCTCCGAGTATGAACATCTTTAAAAACAGACTAGACGAAGCTATGCAGGAGCATATGTTCAGTCTTAAAATGCCTGGCAAATTACGGACCAGGCAATAAGTCCAGCAGCTATCTCAATCAATC
>NW_025942368.1:0-466 GCF_000764305.2 Hyalella azteca
CCACCCCCTAGCCAAGAGTGCCACCCCCTAGCCAAGAGTGCCACCCCCCTAGCCAGGGGCACCACCCCCTAGCAAAGAGTGCCACCCCTTTGCTACCTAGCGCATGTGGTCAGTTCGTGAAATGAGTGACTTTTTAAACCGAATTAGATTCAAGTTTGTGAATGAATTTCTAAGTATCCATAAAAAAACGCGTTTTCAAATGTGATCTCGTGCGTGATATTGGCGTTGAGAGAGTAAAATACTTGAGAGAATATTTTTCTAGACCATCTTTTTTTAGCGCATTTTTAGCGTCTGTCCGTCCGTACGTCCGTCCGTGACTTCATATTTTCGTCGACGAGAAAATGCGCTCTCTGTCACTCACTGCAGTGAGTGCTGAGTTATATTTTACAAGATTTCTCTTTAACTTCACTTCTTGTTGGTCTGTCTGTCTGCTATAAATCTTATAATCGAAATTTAACACACTTCT
>NW_025942369.1:0-555 GCF_000764305.2 Hyalella azteca
TGGGTACTGTGTAGCATATATTTTGTTATATGTATTACCATTTGTGGTTTTGAGTTGATAAAAACGATATGTTCTCGTGAATATGGCCTCCAAAATAATCATATTGATTCTTGTCAGTAATAAATTTAATTCATTACGTACTTAATTTTCACAAATTAGTATATCGTTATCCGGGCGAATGATCTAAATATTGAATTATTCATTTCTTTTCAGCGACAAATTGAACTTGCAGTCTATAAAACCACGGAGTATATTATTTCATAAACTATTTTTTTTATGGTTCAACAATGGAATCAACTCCAATTTTTCTAATGTAGTCAACAATACGTATCAAATATTTATTTCACATCATTCATATCCACAATATAAATTAAATGGATCATGTATGCCATACTTAATTGAGAGGGAATAATTTTAGAAAATGATAAAATGTTTCGAGTTGGAATCTTTCACGTTCGTCATCAATTTAATTGTAATTACATCGAACGATATTCTGACTTCAATTACGCCTTCATGTAGCAAACGCGACACCAGAATTGACGCAGAACCTTGATA
>NW_025942370.1:0-678 GCF_000764305.2 Hyalella azteca
ACAAATCCGTTCAAATTTATTTGACCACCAACAAATGCAGTTTATAAATTGGACAGATAAGCCATTTTGAGGACTAATTTTATTCCACAAACTGTGTATAAAAGTAATCGCATTTGTCCTCACTGTAAACATTTCTACGGGTCATGTTTTTACTCAAACCAGTTCACTTGATGTGAACAAAATAGACTACAGGCAATCAGGATCCGTTGTTTGCGAGAAGTCAGTAAGCAAAACTAAATAGAAAAAATAAATTCTTCTTCTTTGTGATACAGTGCACACTCAGTAATTGAAGTATATATCCATTTTTCGCATTAACTACTCAGTAAAAGAAATTCCATAAGACGGAAAAATTCATGTGATGATAAATCGAAAATTCGACCATTAAAAAATGTCAAGTTATTATTATTATTATTTTTTTTTGCAGCTGCCGTTTGAAATTTGTACGGACGTCAACCTCTTTAAATGTCAAGAAGTTAAAAAAAAACGTAGAATATGGCCTTGCAGTAACAATTTCAATTATACAACTGATTGGATAATGCAACGTCATTACAAACGACGCAATAGGCAATAAGTCCAGCAGTTATCTCAATCCATCGTCAGCTATGGAAAGATCGGGTTCCAAAGGCCGGATCCCTTGTGAATCAAGTCACGAAAAGTTCAAGAATCGGCAACAGGCCA
>NW_025942371.1:0-88530 GCF_000764305.2 Hyalella azteca
TAGGATAGGTTGCAGTGTTGGATTATGTCTCTCTTTACCACCTCATGTTCTGGAGGTTGCAGTGTTAGATCATGTAGGTATATCCTATTGTATCTAAGGTCTCTCTTTGCCGCCTCATGTTCTGTAGGATAGGTTGCAGTGTTGGATTATGTCTCTCTTAACCACCTCATGTTCTGGAGGTTGCAGTGTTAGATCATGTATAGCCTAATGGATCTCAGGCCTGTCTATACCGCGTCATGTTCCGTGGCATGCATTGCAGTGTTCGATCATGTATCCAATTGTATCTCAGGTCTCTCTTTACCGCCTCATGTTCCGTGGTATGCGTTGCAGTGTACGATCAAGTGACAGTAATAAACATGCTGAACAAGCTTCCTGGGTTGCTAGGTTATTCTAGTTGCTGTGTGTAAGCACATGGACTGCATTTTGAGTTTATCACGTGAAACCCTTCAATAAAAAGATTGGTATTTCTGATTTGACATTCGCTAACATGAAAGGCTAACATTTAAATTAACAAATTAAAATTGTACTCAACGTCACATTTGGTACCTATACTTACTTATCATTTAGTTCACCTGACACTAGGTGCAATAAGAATGGAATCATATGATTTTTAGTTTTTACCGACTCCGACCCACTTGTGCACTGACGGCAGTGAGGTTTCCCTCGATACTTTAAAATTTTTTGTGCTTCTGAATATAGAGTAGATATTGCATTCATCTCTCCACTGGAAGTCGCACTCGGTGCGTAAAGTTACAACATTGTTTTCCATAATGAATTAACTGACACGAAAATCCCATTGATAATCTGTGCATTGTGATATGTTGCACTATGCTGATTAAAAAATTGAACACAAAGCACCGAGTCTCATATTTATTTCTTAACTCCATTTTTATCTCCTCAAAAACTAGTAAAATTACTTATCAGAATGAAAAATTTTCCACTGCACAGGTCTGGCGACATGGAAGAAGTCACCACTGGTCACCTGGAGAAGCGTGAACTCCTGCAGCTGCGTAACGAGATGGCATCATACTTTGCCAGGCCACCTGCTGTGCAGGTAATTTCGAAATCTCGGTATTCCACTTCGATAAAATTCAATTAACATCTCAATTGGCAAATGTGTGTGTACTGCTGCCCAATATTTTTCAAATTTTCTTGCTGATTTGGCTTTAAACATTGATTTTGTTAATATTGGCTTTAATACAATTATTCCTCAAATTGCGTTCTAGTTTCAATCTAGTTGCGTTCAGAATTTGATAAGATAAGAACGATCTGGAAGATAAAATAAAATAAGAATACATTGCAACCATCATATAAACTAAGATAAAATAGAATAACAAGAATCAATCCCTGCAGAAGGATGGGAAACTGGCCTTACCCTCGTTGCCCTCACCCATCGACCGTGAGAGGGCGTGTCAGGGCTGCCCTCACCTGCTGGTATGCACTGCCCTCAACACAGCTCCTCCCTCACCACCTCATGCCATGGCTTCCCTCGTGCCCGCTACCCTCGCACATCTACAACCTGTCAGTTCTTTTATGATTTACAGTTTTTTCCATTTTTATTCATTTTCATTTCATATTTGTTTCATATCATGTCCTACTTTTCACATTGAGGTTTATTGCAGATTATAAGAAAAACCTTTGGTTTTTTGAATTTTATGAATTGACTTATCTCATTATCACAATATGTTATTGTTCTTTTGAGAGTAATATCGCCTATGTCGCCTGTGAAGCTTTTTAGCTTAGATACCTGCGCTCCGACGTTTTTTTATTGTGTGCTCTCGTGTGAATAAAGAATAAAAAAGTACTTTATTTATTATAAAACTTTTCTCCGGGAATGAATGATAAATTATATTGCGGATGATAACTTACAAAGGGAAATGAAAATAAATTACTAACATAAATCTTGAAAATATTATTTCATTTCTTTTTCGCGATTAAATAAGAATTTTAAGACTAAATACATATCTGGCATATTCAAACTTTTTTAGATGATAATTGAATATTTACTCTATTCGAATACTTGAATGTAGATCATATTCCTATACTTTGATGATATTTTTCGCAGAATGCACTGGAGTTCTTCCGGCACTGGTGTCTGCTGCTGCACGTGGAGTCCACGCAGAGCAAGCGAGCTCTCACACGCAGCCTCTGGTGCCAGGATCCCATCAAGCGGTGTGTTGTTATTAGGATTCAATGTAGAATTTTACATTTTAAAGTTAATTTACCACCATCCATTCACGCGTGTTGGTTTAATTTTCATTTTAAAGTCATTCATGGTGCCTCTGTCTCTAATGTTATACTGTTGAAACTGTTTGTTTTGTCTACCATATTTAATGATATTTTTCAATACCTCCTCCACTTTCATTAATACCCCTATCAGATCATTATAAAGATTAAACTTACACAATAGTGATCCTTCATCTAAATTTCCGTCACAAGGAACCTTCCTCTGCTAAACAAATCATCAAGCTTTACACGCCTTCATCACCTGCATGCCGATCCAATCTGCACCCCGACGTTAATTTCTGTACTGAACGCGGCTAGGTGCCGTGACTTGGGTATCGCTGACGGACTAAAGAAACAGACCGACAGTGACGCAAAAACTATTATTAATGACTGATATATTTTTCTTTTTCTCTACATTTCAGCCTATTTTTCGAGTCTGGAGCGGCTCACCACTCTATACTGCATCACTGCGAAATTTGAAAAGAAGAAAAAATTTTGTTCAACTTTCTGTATCCAACTTGGTGTTTTTTTACGTAATATTTAATTAAGTAAATTATTTGTGCAGTGAAAATGCAGGGGGTGCAGTGGCGTTCCTAAAGCTGAAGTGCAGCGTTGAGCAAGGAATATCTCAGTGGCTACACAGCTTCTCAAGAGCTTGTCCCAGTGAACTGCCATCTCACTGCTCTGTACCGGAGACCATTCCTCCTGGGACATTTCAGGTCAGGCTCGCAGCAAGATCTGCTCTGCCGTTTACATCTAACAATTTATCTCTTAAATGATGAAAACTACAAATCACTGATGTACTGTTAGTAGTTTTTTTTGATGTACCAATGACCGAGCGATATATCCTGTGATAAATGAATAAATCTTTAATGATTATATTCCCCGTTAGACTACTTATAATTTTTTAAGTTTGTTTATAATATTTTAACTGATGTTAAATCATCAAATTATTTTTACAGCCAGATCAATGTGAATATTATTAGTGCCACGTATAATGTGTTTATATTTATTTGTTTGATTACATACAGAATTCTTCCTATTTATTCTAAGCCTGTTTACAGGAGGGAGACCTGGTTGTAGTGTCCAGCAAGAAATGCATTGCTATCGCTCAAGGAGTTATTCATTCCTGTGACTCTACCGTCGTCTCCGTAATGCTAGACAGGTGAGCCTGCAATTTTGAAATTACACTTCAGATGCTTATTTANTGAGTATATACCATGACTACACCATCATCAGGGGCTACCCTGGTACAGGTGAGTATATACCATGACTACACCATCATCAGGGGCTACCCTGGTACTGGTGAGTATATACCATGACTACACCATCATCAGGGGCTACCCTGGTACAGGTGAGTATACAGTATACGTACCATGACTACACCATCATCGGAGGATACTCTAGTACTGGTGATGATCGTGAGTCTGGCTTAAGCTTTGTTGTTTATTCCCAAATGCTGCAAAAAAAAAATTAAATTTGGCGCAGGAATTGTAATTCTTTCTCGCTGCCTTGATGATTCGACCGTCATTGAGAGTTTCCAATGCATGGAAGACGTTGTCTATGTTTTTAAGTTATATATTTCGATGAACCAGGAGCCCGTTTGAAATTTATATATATTCATATTCTAGGCGTTTAGGTTTACAAGTTATATACTCGTGTTTACATATATGAATATATATTGCAGGCAAAAGTGTCTCTGTAGTGGCGCTAGTACAGGTGCTCGTCCTCATGGGGAAGTCTGTACTGCTGACGGCCTACACTCATTCAGCCGTCGATAACATCCTGCTCAAGCTCAAGGTATGTTGAGCCATGTAAACTTGCGTGTTTAGTGCCACAATTTTCCTTTGCTTACCTCCCTTTTGCGGTCGCCCTCTCCCGTCCGCCACCTCAGCCGCCCGCCGTGCGCACATGAGCTTCGGCGCAACCAACAACAGTGTGAAAATTAGTGCCATTCTTTCATGTAAATTTCTTCTCCTTGTTGTTGCAGGAAAGTTTGTCTTTGTTCCTGCCTTCCCTAGTTTTGGTACTTTATATATATTTTTACTGAATGCTTAGCAGTGCTTTCACGTTTTAACCTACCCAAAAATCTTGAGTTTCTCGGTCATGAGCCATATTCATTCCCAAATGCTTTAACAGGCACAGAAATTGTAGAAATTATTCTAAAAAATGTTTTTTAAAAATGAAAACGCAAAAATTCATGACCAAAATGCATGCACAAATTCATTTATGATGCCTATTCACTTGCACAATTTTTTTCAGGCAAAAGGCGTGGATTTCTTGCGTTTGGGTCGACGTTCCCGCATTCACCCTGAACTGCACGGCTACGCAGACGAGATCCTCACCTCGTCATTCACTGACGTCACGCAGCTGGCAGATTTCTACGCCAGTAAGGTACGAGGTATTGGGAAACTGTGGCAGATAATTTACGGGACTGAGCAGGAAAGATCAATACCGTACCGTACGTCCATCGCACCGTACCGTACGTCAACCGTACTGTACCGTACCGTACGTTAATCGTACCGTACCGTGTGTCAATCGTACAGTACTGTATCGTACGTCCATCGTACCGTACTGCATGTCCATCGTACCGTACTGCATGTCCATCGTACCGTACCGTGCGTCAATCGTACCGTACCGTGCGTCAATCATATCGTACCGTACGTCCATCGTACCGTACCGTGCGTCAATCGTACCGTACCGTACGTCCATCGTACCGTACTGTGCGTCAATCGTACCGTACCGTGCGTCCATCGTACCGTGCCTTACGTCTATCTTACCGTACCGTACGTCAATCGTATCGTACCGTACGTCAATCGTACCGTACCGTAAGGCTGTTGGAAATAATAGCAGATCCTTCTCGGTATTGATCTCTCCTACTCAATATCTTGAGTTCCCTGAGAACACTAATTCCGTTTTTCCCTATCATTGTTTAAATACATACAATGATTCTTATGATTTCGAAGAGTTTACAAGTTATTTTTTATTATCTGTTTGATTATCAAGTTGATTGATTTCAAAGGTGTCATTTACTCTTATTTTTAAAAGTGTGCAAATAACTCCATTTGAAGCATTTCTTAATTTACTTTTCATTTATCAATTTAATACAATAAATGCTCAAAAGCGTAATTATAGTCCCTAAATGCCCTCATTTCTTGTTGTCGTGGTTCTACTACTTGAGTAGTGTGGTGATCTCAGATACTGTGCTTTGATCTATAGTTTTGTTGTAGTGGTTCTACTACTTGAGTATTACGTTAGTGTTATGTATCTGAGATACTGTATTTTGATGTACAATTTTGTTGTAGTGGTTCTACTACTTGAGTAGTAGTGTTTTCTGAAATACTGTGTTTTGATGTACGGATAGTGTGGTGATCTCAGATATTTTATTACTGAGCCTTGATGCACCGTGCAGGCAGTGGTGGCCACGACGTGTCTGGCTGTGAACCACGTGCTCTTCTCCAAGCGACGCTTCGACGTCTGCATCGTGGATGAGGCTGCTCAGGTACCGCGCCTCTTTTTAATCTCATTAATATTCATTTTACTACAGATTAATATTCAATTCCCTCCAGTTTAACATTCTATTTCTTCCATTTAATTATTAAATTCCTTCCAGATTAACATTCGATTTCTTCCAGGTAATTATTCATTTTCCTACAGATTAATATTCAATTGCCTCCAGATTAATATTTTTCTTTCGAGGTAATTATTCAATTTCCTCCATATTAATAATAAATTTCCTACAGATTAATTTTTAATTTATTCAAGATTATTATAATCTCCTTAAATTTGATATTCAGTGTCTGTCAACACATTTCAATGCCGTGTAAACGACCAAAGTTATTCTTGTGGGTTGTGGCATACAGGAAGAAGTTGAGGCATCAGAAAAGTAATATAATTGATCTGGCATTGTGAGAGAGTCATCTTATTTAGCAACTCATAATTGACTACATTCCATCGATACTAAATTTTGTAGTCGTTCAGCGACGAATTTATTAAATCAATTTATACCTTAAATTTTGTAAACATAGTTTTTTATTCAAAATATGTTGTACGCTATCACTTGCAATGAAACCTGTCATTAAGTATAACTGTTTCGAATTCTTTACGTTGATTTATTCAGTATTGTTTGTTTGACAGGTATTACTTCCGGCCTGCACCGCCCCCTTGCTGTGCGCTGACAAATTTGTTCTTGTAGGAGACTCCCAGCAGCTCCCGCCTGTAGTGCAGAGCACCCAAGCCAGGTTTGTATTCACTCCTTTTATTTTATTGACGAATGTCTTTTGTCAATAATTTTGCACCTGCGTTCTTCCATTTCAATGCAATTGTTCACACTGGTTATATAAAATATAACAGGAATCTGTCTGTAAAGAAAAAAATTTCTGTTGATGTATTATGAGGTGTACTAGAATCGGAATATTTACACTCGTAAGGTCCGTAAAATGTCTTCCTTCCTCCAAAAAATAATTATCCATGGCCTGTATTTAAATAAATTAATCTTTGTTTATTCAATGGCATGTCTGTATAAGTCAAAATCAGACTTTTGGGCAATGATACTCCATCCAGAAATTGGTACTCTATCTGTAAGGTACTCCATACAGAAAATTCCAGACTATTAATCTAGTTAATTAAATAATAATCTAAAATACTCCAGGTCTATGGGTCTGACGGAGACCGTGTTCAGCATCTTGGAGCGTGGAGGCAACCAGGACTGCTGCTCCAGCCTGACGCTGCAGTACCGCATGGCGGCGCCTATCATGCGCCTTGCTAATGCCATCACTTACAACGGTCAGCTACAGTGCGCTTCTGACGCCTTACAAGACGCGCGCTTGCATCTGCCTTACTTCCAAGTACGTCTTTCACGCCTCACTAAAAGCATGTCGTCTTATTTCATAGCCTGAAGTATACTTATATCGCATCCAAATTGAACAGATACTTTAGCTTTTATCAGTTATGCATCCATAGCTTAAGTTCTTTTCGTTTTGTCAGCAAAACTTCGACCGCAAAGACGGCGAACTATTAAATTTTGTATCGCAACAATTTCGCCATTTTATGCCATTTCATGGTTCTCTTCATTTCTCTCGTGATCATCTGAACAAATTTTTATTACGATGGACGATGCAGCCAACACCGTCACCAGGCAGATAAAGGCTGCGTGCTATTCACTAACATGGGTTCTTTTGATCTTTACGATATTTTTATCATTGTAAGCAAAACTTTGTAATGATATTTTTTCAGGAGACCAAGGTTACTGGACTTCCTGATTGGCTGAGGACTGCGGTGCAGCCTGAGCAATCAGTGCTGCTATTAGACACCGCGGGCAGCGCCTGTGAGCAGGAGTGTTCACTTGGTATCCAGAACACCGGCGAGCTGCACATAACTGCTGCAATAGTGGCTACGCTGTTGCAGGTAAGACTGTGATGTAGTCAAAGACACAGTTGCCTATGTAGGCTCACTATGCTATGTAGGCTTACTATGCTATGTAGGCTTACTATGTTATGTAGGCTTACTATGCTATGTAGGCTTACTATGCTATGTAGGCTTACTATTGTAGGCTTACTATGCTATGTAGGCTTTTTATGCTATGCAGGCTTACTATGCTATGTAGGCTTACTATGCTATGTAGGCTTACTATGCTATGTAGGCTTACTATGCTATGTAGGCTTACTATGTTATGTAGGCTTACTATGCTATATAGGCTTACTATGCTATGTAGGCTTACTATGCTATGCAGGCTTACTATGCTATATAGGCTTACTATGCTATGTAGGCTTACTGTGCTGTGTAGGCTTACTATGCTGTGTAGGCTTACTATGCTGTGTAGGTTTACTATGCTATGTAGTCTTACAGAGCTATGTAGGCTTACTATTACTTGTGGATCGTTAGAGTGAAAAATGTATTGATGATCATCCATTTAATGAAACGGCTGGTTTGGCCATGGTAACGAACATTGCATCCTTTGATATAAATACGTATATGGCACCATTATTTCTTCATGCATACTTTAACTTACAAAGATCATAAACTAAATTTATTCTACTTAATCAGCTCTTGATTGTTTCTTATGTAGTGATATATATCCTTTTACGAACAGTTCTACCCCTCTCGCTTAATCAATATAGTTATAGTGTGCAATACAGCGCTGTTATTAACGATTTCTGTACAGCTTGGAGTGCTCGGCGTAGACATCGGTGTGATCGCCCCCTACCGCGCCCAGGTGCGTCTACTGCAGGAGTCGCTGACGCAGAAGACTCGCGACTTCATAACGTCCCGTCAAATTGAGATCACGGATCAAAAGAATGAAGATAAAAACTCTGGACATCTCTTAGCATCCGATGATGCTGACACGAGTGATGGAACTGTCCCCTATAATGAGATTAAAAATAGTTGTAGGGATGGAGTAGATTCTGTCAAAAGGGTAGACTGTAAAGAACCAATTACTACTCAAAAAGTTTTAGAGGAAAGCAAAAAGGTAGAAATAAACACCGTGGACCAGTATCAAGGACGAGACAAGCTCGTCATCATATACTCGTGTGTCAGGAGCTGCACCGATCCTAAGAAAGCTGGAGAGCTTCTGCGAGACGAACGTCGTCTCAATGTCGCCTTGACGAGAGCTCAGCGTAAGCTCATTGTTATTGGTAACGTAAAGACTCTTATGATGTACGAGCCTCTCGACAAGCTCGTGTCCGTGCTCGGTGAAGAACAAATAATCAAAATGGACGCCCAAGATGGGTGGCAAAGTTGTTTCTCCAAGTCTTCATCTTGAGTATGCGAATGAATTCTAAAAATATTTCCAAATACATGATGAATGGGGAGGAGCACACGAGATTAATCCAATGCCGGTAGGAAGTTCGTTCTTCTTGTTTGTATTTTGAATCAATAGTCTCCATGATAACCAATATGATAATGACTGATATAAGTAGAATATTTGAGCAAGAGCAAAAGGAAAAGTGAGGCGATCTTGCTCGAGTTTAAAACTAATACAGAAGTTGATGCTGGATTATGGATAAAGTATGTTCTTAGCACCTTCTTAGATGCTAGCCTACAAAATTGGAATTTGGTATTGGGTTGAATCTTCCCCTCGTACTTTTCTGAAACGTGGGGGTTTTCTTTTCTGATGTTGGTGTGCTGACCTACGTACACGTATACGTGTTGTCTCCACCACGCTGCTCAAATAGTAATTATTTTATTTTGTTGTAAGATGCAGTTTGCGCTGCGACCTACAGTTTTCATGCACTAAGTCTTGGTAACTCTTTAAAGTCTTTCGTGGAGGTTATTGTTTATTTTACTCAAGTACAAAAAAAGTTTATAATGAAACCTTGTGTCGAGATATCTTATTCGCTAACACAATTTTTCACTATGAGCTATCTGTTAAGTTTTATACGCATGCATTGCGCACAAATTAAAACTACAGAAAGTATTATGTACCGTATGCCATACGAGCATGCAAATTCATTTACCTGTTTTCTGTAATTTTTATTTGATCTGAAAACAGGAAATAGGTTTTCCTATTCCGGTGCGAATATGTCTCCCTGTTGGCCGCTCCGCTCAACGGTCTTATTATTATTTTCTCATTGTATGGGCGAATTATCTGTCACGACGGTATCAATGTTACTGTGGATATGAGAGAGTTATTTACGTCTTACCCCGTATGTTAGAAGAAGTCTTCTATGAGTTATAATTTACCAAGAATTCCTAATACCGCGTTATGGAAGAATGCTTTTGTATCGAATTTGCTCAAAATTTAATTATTTCAATAATTTCAAGTTGTCATCTAGAGTTTTAATGTTTGAAAATGATAAAGCCATGCATTAAACTTGGAATTCCGTTATCAATTCGCACGCCTTATGCGATTGTTTTTGTAATTTTGACGCAAGTTATTTGGTTCAGAGTTCAGACACGTCTTCCATAATTCATCTGTTGACGAATGTGATCCTGTAGGAAAAGTGTACCTTTATTTATCGAGTTTTATTGTTAAACTCGCTCAATGTTTGCTTTTGTTAGTGGTGTTGAATCTCATTGGTTGTTGCACATTCCTGACTAGGACGTTGGAACCTTTTACACATTTTTTATAGTACTCTGATCTTGAGAGTAATTGTTTTACCATTATATTCTCATTTTGTATGAGAAGAAAAAACATGGTTTTCTGACCATCAAATAAAATGTGGAGCAACAGCCTTGTACCTAACCCAAGCTGTTTCACATAATTAATAATGAACAGGCAAGCGAGATACTTTCTTATTGACCTTCCGTTTGAGTCCTATAAGTAGACGTGTAAGTATCGTGAAAACCAGAATTACCATAAGATATATAGATATCATATTATAGAATAGATACAAGATAACATAATTATGATGTAGATTAGGAAATTTGAATGAACTGATTCCTAAAAAATATCTCTGTTGCTTCTATGATCATTGAACGTTTTTCGAATTAATATTATTTTCCGTTGCGAGTCCTGAGCTTACGCTCATAACCGTACCGTTCAAGTGTCTCGGATGAAGCTAGTAAGAAATCTCAACAATCCCCTACGTCATCTCGTGCGTTCAACTGGTCAGGTTTTATGATGGATTGCACTAATTATCAAATGTTAAATATTAGAGGCATCACTGATCGGTTAGTAGAATTGAAAAAAAATTGACTAAGCATGTGATAATTACGTACTCGTATCTGTCGAAACCTGACCGGCGTGGTTCGTTTCTTACTCGGCAAGTCAGCTCTCGTCAGCTCACTTTCCTACAGCGAAAGCGATCCGTATATTCTGTCTACACTGTGTTAATTCATTATTTTTAGGTTTTCTCTAACTATGGACGTAACTTTTGGTATTTAAAAGTAAAGAAAATAGCCAAAAAGTTCACAATTTCTTATAAGAGAAAACGTTTCGGAGTCCAGCTCCATCGTCAGTTCAATACCTAGAACACATGTACAAACAATTAGTAGCCTAAAATTCACATTCAAACAATTCACCTAAACTTAAGGACATTAGAACTAAAATCGAAGATAACATAAATAAAAATGAGATAAAATGTAGAGAAAGTACTATCTATTTACAATTTGTAGAGGATAGGAACTGAATGCAGCGTTTAAACTGGGTTTCTGTTTGAAAATATACAATGATTGAAACCCAGTTTAAATGCTGCATTCAGTTCCTATCCTCTACAAATTGTAAATAGATAGTACTTTCTCTACATGTTATCTCATTTTTATTTATGTTATCTTCGATTTTAGTTCTAATGTCCTTAAGTTTGGGTGAATTGATTGAATGTGAATTTTAGGCTACTAATTGTTTGTACCTGTGTTCTAGGTTTTGAACTGACGATGGAGCTGGACTCCGAAACGTTTTCTCATATAAGAAATGGGGAACTTTTTGGCTATTTTCTTTACTTTTAATATCCTGGTAAATTTGCGACTTAAGCAGCCAAGTGATTTTAAAACTTTTGGGATGGTTTGAGTGCCAACTGCGAACCCTTGTATTAGCGGGCGGGAATGGTTACTGATACCAGTTGACCTATAAAGTGATGCGGCGACACTGCATCGTGACGGCAGTGTGCGTTCAGCACCGGAAGGAGGTGGTGTGATGGCTTCTTGCGTACGTGTGCCGATCGCTTTATTTTGAAAAACGCTGCTGCAGTGATACGAGTAGTATGTCTCTGGGAAGAGAATACTCCTGATTTTGTTAAGCATCAAGATTTAAATTTGAATTGCGTCAATGAGTCGAGAAGTTTTCGGTGTGATTTGGCGGGAAATTAACCTAATTTTGAAACGCAAACTGAGAATGAAACTGTCTGTTGGATTGCGGCCGACCTACTCGATAATTTATGAGAGTATCGATCTTCACATTGACCGCACCACATAACACGGCTCAATTATAAGTATTGCGAATTTAACACACAAAGAAGTTTGAAAGTTTACACTGAGAGTATGAACTGAAATAAACAAAAGTATTTAATGTGCACCTAGTGCGCTATTATAAATAATCAAAATAATAATTTAATACATTTTATTATAATAAATATTTTTTTATATAATAAATAATAATTTTTTATAAATCAAAATAATTTACGGATATCAAAGATCTTGCAATCAGTGAAGGCTAGTCTACGAATTTAAGAGCATAACAGTTAACATGAGAACCAAGAAAACTAAATTAAAACACGTGATTACCGAAGCAACCGCGTAATATAACATTGTAACCATGCAGATTGTTAATAGTTTCAATTAGCAATCATTTAAAATTAGTATAATAACATCACGTTCGGAATACCGGAGTCTCTTAATGATAAAAATGATTAAATTGTAAAGAAATAATCTTATATAACACTAATATTAGTTTTAAATACATTAAACAAGCCGTTTCTTCTGAGAAGAATTCTGCAAAGGTTTATTGTTAAATGTTTTTGCAAATTATTTCTTATCAGAAAATATTATTGATCGAATATAATTAAAATAATAAAATAAAAATGTACATATTTAAAATATTTAGATGGAAATTTAATTTAATTAAAAATACATCATGACGCTTCTAGTATTGATATCAGCTTATTTTAACTTATAATAATTATTAACAGCATGCATTAATTCATTGGAAATATATTTTCTTAGAGTTCGAATACTCACACAGGTCAATCATCTACTCACACGTCTCATGTCTAGTCACACAGGTCACACATCTACTCACACAGGTCACTTATCTACTCACACGTCTCATGTCTAGTCACATAGGTCACACATCTACTCACACAGGTCACTTATCTACTCACACGTCTCATGTCTAGTCACACAGGTCACTCATCTACTCACACAGGTCACTCATCTATTCACACGTCTCATGTCTAGTCACACAGGTCACACATTTACTCACTAAAGCCACACATCTACTTACAAAGGCCAGACATCTACTCACAAAGGGCACACATTCTTTTCACTCTACTCACAATCATTCCTTTCACTCTTATGCGGCTATGCAGACTGTGTGAAGAATCTCGAACGCGATTTGTGGATCAATGAAAAACTTGAATCCGTTGACCTGAACCTTCAATTCCTCAAACACGTGGTTTTTCCTACATGTTCTCGCCAATTTCTGCATTGAAATTTATGTTCTTCAATGTAAGTTTATTATTCATGCAACATGACGTAGAAAATGAGGAAATATTCTAAGATCATTGTACGGCCTGAGATGATCAGGCATGCGACATGAGTTAAAAACAATTACGTATATTGGCAATTATAGATTCTAAACATATGCATATATGTTGAAACATGCTTCGCCTGACGCATTATAATTTATTTCGATGACAGTGTTATTATTGTTTCATGGTTGAGTAGAGTTGGGTTCCATTCAATGCATTTCTTTGGAGCAGCGTGAACATTCTAAGTTCGTATTCATAAGCACATTTCATGGAATTGCATTTCAAAAGAAAGAAACCTTTTGTGCATTTGCGCTGTTGTCGATGCCTCGCATCTAATAGATGCATAAACATTATACATTTCTCGTATGTAATACATTAGGGTAGAGTACCATGTTAATTATACGTGTTATAATTCAAATCTACTCCTACCGATACTAACCGTCGTTTTTCGCTATTTAATCGTAACTGTATTTATGTAAGACATGAAAAAGCATTTAAGCTTACTCGTCGCATGAGTATTCCTCGAAATAAGATTACGATCTACACTAACATTTTATGATCTTTCAATATCGGCACTTTCAAATAAAGATGTCATGTACGTCAATGAGTTCGCTCGGTTGTGGTCAAGTTTCTTCGCCCTTCTAACGAGTGAGTTTTTATGTAGCCTTGCCCCGGAAAAATCGCGGCGATAAAAAAAGGATGCCCTAGAAAGATCACTATGATTAAAATATGCCCGGAAAGATTCCTGTGATAAAAAATAAGCCCCGAAAAGATCCATGTGATAAAAAAATGCCCTGGAAAGATCGCTATTGTCATTATTTTTCAGCGCCGCAAGCATGCGAGTATTGTGCGAATTATTTGCTTTTGTACCTAAAAAGGGAAACATTTTCTGAGGTTAATATACACGATTTTGGATATCAACAGATGAAGAAAACGTATGATTTATCAGACTTTGAGATACCTAACTGTAAAATTAAATATAATTATATATGGTATGTAGGCTCCTAATGAATTTCATGCCTGAATTTATTTATCAATTCTTGTCTTATGTGCATATTGCACTTTTGTAATGTTCCTAAAAAAATTCGGCGCAGACATATATTGTATTTTTCACGTGTTGGAAATGGAAAAACAATGGTTCAATAAGAATGAAGAGTTTGAAAGAGGTGCAAAAAAAGCACTCCATGAAGAAAGAGATGAAGTACTGATGCTGTTTCATCCTAAAGCATATCAGACGAGGCGTTTTCTTTTATCATGGCTTATCTCCGATAAGCTTCCACGTACGAGCGCCGGTACTCATACCGCATGAGTCACTGCTTACTATGGTCGGCTCTCTATGAGTCATACGTATTTTGTAATAAGATTAAAATAAACTTTTAAAATTCATCAGAATTTTTAGTTGTGAGTCTTCAGTTCTTTGCTTCGTAACGTCAACCATGTGAAAATTTGATCAGAAGAACTGTGTTACTTATTACCTTCTTTTTTTATTAAAAAATATAACTCAGTACTCACTGCAGTGAGTGACAGAGAGCGCATTTTCTCGTCGACGAAAACTTGAGGTCACGGACGGACGGACAGACGGAAGAACAGACAGACAGACAGACGGATATGGCGAGCACAATAGTGCATTTTTTTCATAAATGAGAAAATGCGCTAAAAAGCGAGTGATTTGTCTATATATATGGCAAGAATAATACGAATATTAGTTTGATACAAATTGCAAATCAAGCATTGTTGCAGTGCAGGGTAGAGGTTGAGTTTTCGTGCTGTGAATGCTCAATGGTTTAGAATTAATATATACATTTTAACTGCTACTCTTCAGAACTCTACTAAACGTTTCCGCTATTTCATTATTGAAGCATCCTACACTGTGAAGATTAGTTTATGACTTAAGCATCATATAAATAATAGGCTACGTATATCACAACATAATTTTTTGAATGCTGATATAAGAAATTTACTGCCATGTATAACGAGAAATTTTCCCTTTAATGTAGTTACAATAAAAAAAACAGGCGTTTTGTTCTGGTACCCAGACAAAATTTTCAAAATAAACTTTGATGCCAATATTGCGAAATTTTAGTCATTACAATTACTTAGGATTATTATGATGAACAATTTTATTACTGAGCCTTTGGAAATGAACTCATTAAAATAATAAATTTTATTAATAATGATTCGTGTGACAGCTAAGGAGCATGAGCCTGATGACGTCACGCACATCGTGTGTCAAGTGCTGAGTCATCATCGGTAGAAGCGCTTCTCTGCTCGCATCATCACATGTTAAATATATACCTATATATATTTTTTTGCATTCAATCGCACGCATTATTCTAAGGCATTGCAATTTATTCGTGACTGGTGTATAGCTTCGCCATATTACGAATGGTTTTCTTTCAATGATGCAAACATTTATAAAATTCCTTCAAAATTGCATCTCGAAACAACACATGAGTTAATACAATAATATCCTGAATATCTGAATAACGGAAAAAGAGCCGCAGGACAGACATTAACAAGTGGCAAAATTTCTCGCTTCGTTTCGTCTTTAATTAGGAAAGTTGATTTTTGTGAGTAATTTTTCTATGCTTCGAAAACATAACTGATGTATCGTAATAAAAAATTAGTTCAATTTTGTAATGCATTATGTAATATTACGCATTATTCATAATTCTACCAGCCTCATTATTTCGAATAATTACCCAGTTGGCTTTTATCTAGATTTAGGAATTGTACCATATACTGAATTTTCGTTCAATAAAAATTACTTCAACCACTGCTGCTTAAGTTAAGACAAATTATCATTCAAAGTTTGCTTTAGACATGCTTAATATAAATAACAATAGATAAGTTTAGTACTATAAATATTATAATTCTCAATGATAACAATAATATTGGCATCTAACAAACGTCGTGCTGAATTCGTCGGTTATCAAAAGTGATGAAATGAAATAAGATAACGATGGACAACGGAGAAATGAATCGAATCTGCTGTTCAGCTAACTGTTCGTGAGATTTCATTCACAGCTACAAAATATTTGTCTATAAAATTATAAGTTCAACATTGTCGGCGATTTTAAAGTCCATTGCTAGCATCAAATGTTCACTCTGATGATTCGAGATCAATAAAGTATGATTGAGTTTGTTGATGCAGCGAAAAACCCATGAAAAAATATTCCCCTTGAAGATTTTTTATTCGCTGCCCGCTATTGAACTCCTGGAAGCCTTCAACGCGCACTCGACTATCTTTTTGGCAGGTTTGTTAAGGTGTCAAGTATTTCAATAGGTGATTATAATAAATTATGATAGTTGGTAATAAATAATGGATAGTTTCTTTTAACTATAGCCTTTTTAATTTATTTAAACCTTAAATTGAATTTATAAATATTAATTTTTGTTTTAATTCATTAGATCGCTGTATCAATGCAATACGATTATACCCGTATTAAGGACGAAATAATTTAAACAACAAGTCTCCCAATTCGCGTATAGTTATATAGCTATGCATGTCTGTCATACGTGTGGGTTATACATGTCTGTCAAACGTGTGAGTTATACATGTCTGTCACACGTGTGAGTTATACATGTCTGTCACACGTGTGAGTTATACATGTCTGTCATACGTGTGAGTTATACAGGGTGAACCAGAATTAACTGACCCTTTTAATTTGTTAATAAATAAAAAACTAAGAACGTTATGAAGTTGAAACTTGTTTTATTTAAAAGAAGGACATTTTTATGGTAATATTGTATCCTAGTTTTTAGGATACAATAACTAACTAGGATACAATATTACATACAATATTTTTACTAATACATATTATTAATACATAATAAATATTTTAACTAATACAATGATAAAATATTGTAATAGGATACAATATTACCATAAAAAGGTTCTTCTTTTAAATAAAACAAGTTTCAACTTCATAACGTTCTTAGTTTTTTATTTATTAACAAATTAAAAGGGTCAGTTAATTCTGGTTCACCCTGTACATGTCTGTCACACGTGTGAGTTATACATGTCTGTCATACGTGTTGGTTATACATGTCTGTCACACTTCTGAGTCTCACATGTAGGCCACGTGTAGGTCATCACATCAATACCCCTGCAGGATCCGCAACCAACCATCACGTCTACGCAGCGAACATAAGGGCAGGGCCAACACACTCTATTGACTGAGGACCGTTCAGCTACCTGTACGACCAAGCTCATAGCAACGTATCCTATGTACAACATGACTACATACACACCTGTCGTGAGTATTAATACTCCTTCTACCTTGCAGCAATTAGCTCTTTTTCCTCTATCGTGTGTACAACCTTTACCTGTGTGTACGTACGTTGCACCTGTCTGTACGTACCCTATACCTGTCTGTATGTAACCAGTACCTGTCTGTATGTACCCTGTACCCATGTCAACCCTTGCACACCTGTTGTAACTATTGGCAAAAATTCAAACATGGATAAATTATTTCTGAAAGTGAGCAAATTCTGGATTAGATATATTATTGCTTACTACATACACTGCTTGGTATTTGGATTAATAGTGATGGGGAATAGTTTTCTGTACTGATTTTGTACGTAAATAAAAATGAGACGTTTAACACTATGTAAACGGAACGTATGCTAACGAGCTCAGCCATCAAAAGGAACTGACCTCCTCAGGATTGCATATGTTTCTAGACCTTCAACTTGCCGTACAGAGCAGCACAGCTATATACTCGAGTATCTGCACAATACTAGATTTGGTCTGTAATCATTGTTTTTCATATAATCTGTATCATGCAGATAAGATAAGGAGGTATAAAACAACATCAGATGTAATTGTTAATGGTTCCCTAACGCTTGATGGACGTGGGTCTCTGTGCTTCGGTTGTTTCTCATATAGGATGACATTAAAAAAAAACTTCCTTCGCAAGCGATATTGTGTTCAATAACTGTGTAGGTGTTAACACAAGTTGTTAGTTTCTGCGTGAAGTGAAGAACATAAACCACGAAACATGCATTTAAGAAGTGTTTTAGTTCAAAATAAATAACGAGATATCCAATCTGTATTACATTGAGCATTCCAGAGAACTATACGAGAATGCTATGACTTATTGTGCGTGATATTCTGATTTGTTATCTTGAGGCTAGAAAAGAAGTCTGCTTATCTAATTTAATTGAATCAATGGATGCTCTACTTTCTTGCGACGTACTGTGTTTCAAGTAGCAACGTAAAATCACTATTGCATGAAGTCGTACCTCATTTTTGTATATATGCATTCGAAGTCGATTCTCCTGACCGCATTTATACAAATGACGAATTGTATTTATGGTAAAATTATTGTTTACTGAATTTGATTTCAATTTCAACTCTTCTACTTCAGCTTTCATCAAGAAATAAACAAGAATTTTCGTTCAACCAATTAAGCATGATGCAGGCGAGTATCTGAATTGAATATCCATGGTTCTCATGGATCACGAAATACTGAGTTATTCGTCTCATTACGCGGACCTAATTTACATTTACTTTCCCCATTACATCCCATTAGACGCACATCATCCCATTAGGGATGATGTGCGTTATTTATTATTCGCCGTCATTCATCCCATTAAACGCACACTATTCGTCATCAATCATCCCATTACACGTTCATTATTCGCCGTCATTCATCTCATTACATGCACTCTATTCACTGTCAGTCATCCCATTACACGCACACTATTCGCCGTCATTCATCCCATTACACGCTCCTTATTCGCCGTCATTCATCACATTACACGCATACTATTCGCTGTCATTCACCCCATTACACGCACTCTATTCACTGTCATTCATCCCATTATACGTTCATTATTCGCCGTCATTCATCCCACTACGCGCACATCATTCGCCGTCATTCATCCCATTACACGCTTCCTATTCACTGTCATTCATTCCATTACACGTTCATTATTCGCTGTTATTCATCACATTAAACGTACACTATTTACTTCTATTCATCCCACTACATGAAAAGTGTTTGCACTGCTTTCACGTAATTATCCGTAAAACTAGCAATAAAAAAATGAAAAATTACAAATAACAGGGAAAATTAAAGGTCTTTTATTACTCAGCGGCTACATCCCATGGACCCTGCACGCTTGAACCCATCATCTATGTTATGTAAAAATAAAAATCATTCGTAATAAATTTCCGACCATGTAATACCTGACTAATAAACTCGATCCAGACTACATCCTTTTACATTTTCTCTAACTAAATTCTTCGCGTACGAAACTGAACCTTCTGACCGTATTTCACAGCCAACAAATGCCAAGGATGACCCACCTTTGGGCTGTTACCCACCGCCCGGGGATCAGGCGCCCCCCTCCCAGCCCCAGTTCCGCGCCTACAAGCAGCGGTGGCTCGTCATGCTGGTCGTGGTGCTGCTCAACCTGTCCAACGCTGCTGTCAGTCGTTATCTTTCAAATTAATTTGCTTATTTAAGAATGAAACATCACAATTTATAGTGATTTTTACATCAAAGCTGCCGTCAGGCATTATCCTTGAATCGATTGTTCATTTCACATTCATATTACAATTTTATATCAAATCTACGATCAGTTGACTTCGTTGGTTAGTTTTAAAATACCATATCACAATTTCAATTTGAACTATATATCACTACTACCAAAAGTCATTATACATAAATTACTTGGTTAATTTAACAGGTCTACATACTGATTCTAATTTTTCACTAAAGCTGCCGTTGATTATTTTCATTAATGATTATTTTTAATATTGTCATATCTCCATTTGTCAAATTTTGCATCAAAGATGATGTCTAATAACTTGATTCATTTAGCAATACAATATATCCTATTCTAATCGAATTTTGCATCAACGGTAGTGCCGGTAATTACTGAAGTTTCTTTTGTATTACATTATCTCTAATTTTAATTAAATTTTGCAATGCAAAATTAGCTTCAGTAAGTTATTATCGTCAGAGTAATTGAATAATTAGGCAATGCAATTTCCCCATTGTGATAAAATTTACGTTAATTCTGCCGTCAATCATTACAGTCGAATTATCTTGGCTTGTCTAACAATGCTAGAAAATCTGCAAGAAAATTTTCCTTATTCGAATTGCATAGTTGAGGTGATATGAATTTTTTACATCAAAATTCCTTCATAATTCAAAGCAATCAAGTAATTTTAATGATTTTTTTAATTGTTACAGTTCCATTGACTGTCATGTAAACGTTTTAACAATGTTTCTTTGCGTCATTTCTTCCACCATTTTACGTTCGATAAGATGAAACAATTTCCTTGCAGATGTGGATCACATACGCACCTGTTGCAACCATCGTACAAGATTTCTATGATAAATATGATGGTCAGGTTAATTACTTCTCCGTGGCTTACCTCATCGTCTCCATGCCCTTTGTGTTCATCTGCACCTTCGTCGTGAACAGATATGGACTTGGCCCGACTGTGAGTTGATTTCTGAACGACTCATTTATTGGGATCATATTTGTTATCAAGGTTTTGTTATCATATAATTTAAATGAATTCGACTGTGAGTTGATTTCTGAATGATTAATTTATTAGGATCATATTTGTTATCAAGATTTTGTTATCATATAATTTAAATGAATCCGACTGTGAGTTGATTCCTGAACGATTCATTTATTGGGATCATATTTGTTATCAAGGTTTTGTTATCATATAATTTAAATGAATCCGACTGTGAGTTGATTCCTGAACGACTAATTTATTGGGATCATATTTGTTATCAAGGTTTTCTTATCATATAATTTAAATGAATCCGCGCGCGACTGTGAGTTGATTACCGAACGACTAATTTATTGGGATCGAAGTAACTTATTTCAAGGTTTTGTTATCATATAATATAAATGAATTAATTTCAACGGCTTCATCCTTGCCATTACGCACTGGCTGAAATTAGAGTGTTATTGTATAAATAGTAATGCACATTTTGCCTTTGTGATAGTTATCAAGACCCATTTTTGTCCAAGTCAGCTTCCGTTCCGTGCTAGTGCTGAGGGCAAGAAAGTGTCATTGTTTAAAAATAGCACATCAATTTGTATGAGTGCACCATACATTGAATGAAGAGAAATGGTTTTTCTGTGCTAAGAAATGGTTCCCTGCTAGTGCTGAGGGCAAGAAAGTGACATTGTTTAAAAATAGCAAATGGTTAATTTTTATGAGCTCTTCATACAGTGAATGGTGAGCAATGGTTTTTCTGTGCCGGCAGATACACTTAGGCGCGGCGCTGAACTGCGTGGGGTCGGTGGTGAAGGCGCTGGGCACCTCAGCCTTCATAGAGAGCCAGGACACGCAGTACGCAGTCAGCCTTACGGGACAGGTGACGAAAATAATATATACATATGCAACAACATTAAAGCATTATACAACACCAACAACCAATAATGTATAAAATATTATTAATGGATAGTATAAGTAACAACATCAAAGCCTGGCAAACTGGTCAAATGTTCCTCTTACAAATAACAGGCTAGCGCAATATTCCTTGTAAGCATAGTACAACATAAAGTAATACCTTCGAAGCAACTTGAATGACGCTTGAAACTAATGTCATCTAAAATGAATTACTGCAGAGAATATTTTTTGCATAAATATTGTCGTGATAAATACACGAGTTTATTTAATATTGACTACAATATATCATTAATGCAAAGATGCAGGGAATTAAAAAGAATTTATTTTTTTTTGCGCGAGCAATCAATGCGAGTGCTCAGTAACTTACTAGAAAACATTCGACAGACCGACTTGCGTGATGGAAAATCCCAAAGCATCTTGATGGGGTGATCATTATCTGAAAATACGTAATTATTCTGGCGCTAATCAATGATAAAAGATAAATGATAAAGTTTCAGGCGCGAAGGTCTCGATGAGCTTTTCCTAGCTTATGAAGAACGCTTTTGCTTAGCAAGCGTTCATTTTCGGGCGCTTTGATGGTGAGATCATAGTCTGCCAAAGGCGTTTTTTCTTATTCATTGTATATAGATTGTTTCATCATAGCCATTGTATATAGATTGTTTCTTGCCTCTTACACGAGTTAAGCCGTTATATATGGACTCTTTAAAACCTGTATTATAATTTAGGCGATTGTGGATTGTTTATTGGCAATTACACTATTTAAACCATTATGAGCAAATTAGTTATTGCCTCTCACACGAGTTAGGCCGTTATATATGGATTTTTTCTTAACTTATACCTAATTTAGAGTTTTAGTCTTTTAGACAATTAAAAAAATGAATGTTTCTAACCTCTTACTTGATTAAGGCGACTCTATATTGATTGGTTTTTTGCCTACTCCAATTTCTGCCAATTTTTCGGAAGTACCGCTATTACTTCACTGATTAAAATATAGAAACAATTCCGCATTCGTCGTATGTCTTCATATTTTATGTCTATTGCAATAAGATACTCGTAATTTTAATCTATGATGAAATGTATCGCCGCCATGGCGCAGTCTTTCCTTCTCTTCATCCCCACGAAGGTGTCGCAAGTTTGGTTCCCGGACGAACAGCGTACCATCTCAACGACAATACTTTCCATGTGTGAGTTATTTCAATCGTGTTCTCTGCGTGTGTTATCTTGTTCTTTGCATGCACAATCATGTTTTCTTTGTGTTTGATCACGTTCTCTACTTGCACGATAGTATCAATGTGTACGATCATCAACGTGTATCAACGTGTACTACGTGTATCAACGTGTACTGCGTGTATCAACGTGTACTACGTGTATCAACGTGTACTGCGTGGTGTATCAACGTGTACTACGTGTATCAACGTGTACTGCGTGTATCAACGTGTACTGCGTGTATCAACGTGTACTACGTGCATCAACGTGTACTGCGTGTATCAATGTGTACTACGTGTATCAACATGTACTACGTGCATGATCATATTTACGATAATTTTTTGCGTGAACGATGCATTTATCGTGCGTAGTTTCGGCTACGAGCCTCTGGTTTGCATGTTTAACTTTATGTTATACTCCCGAGCTTCACTGTTGAAGCTCGTATGCGTATAGATGTTGGAATATTCCTTTGTATTAGGGCAATGAAAAACAACATGTTTGAAGATTTAATTGTATCATGAAATTTATGAAATCCAATATTATGCATATAACATGAATTTTCCTTTTATTGAGTAGCAACGCAAAGATTTTTTCAAGTTGGCGGAAGTGTTGACCAATTCTTTCGATTATTCTTACTCTTTCAAGTTTACCGACTAATGATGCAATATAACTTATAACCATGTCTGTGGGTGATGATTTTCTTAGCGTAAATAATTATCTGGCATATAACGAGAGAGCGGCCGAGGACGAACAGTAGGTGAGAGACTCTTCATGGCGTTTACACCTTGTCACAGTCAAAAATATATTAATCTATTTAAGTGTTTCGAGGTTTTTTGATAACATATTTACATTGGAAATACCTCGAACTCAATTATTTATTTTTGTCGCTAGCCAACCCCTTGGGGATCGTTTTGGGGGAGGTTATAACCCCCGCCATCGTCAGGGTCCCCCAAGACGTGCCCACGAACAACTACGTCTGGATGGGCTTTGCCATCCTCACCCAGTGCTGCACCATCGCTTGCATCACCAGGTTAATATGAATTCATTTAGGGCAGGGAAAATAAATTATTTTAAAAAATATGTGTCGTATAATCACTCTCAAATGACGCTTGTTATTTAGATAAAAAACTGTTTTCTGATTTGTAATAAGAAAGATGAATGAGGGTCTAAGGACCTTACTATTTCAATAGCATTGATTGTAATAAAATGTACATATTACAATCTTTCGTGTAATAAGGATTTTTGTAAAATTGTATAAAATATTTTTAAATTTGACCAAGCAACATAAAAATTAACATACTGTATCATACTCCTCATAAGTTGTTAATAACCTTGCTTTAGATCGGTGATATTTCTGCAATGTTAAATTGCACAAAAAAATATAACTCAGTAACCACTGCAGTGAGTGGCAGAGAGCGCATTTTCTCGTCGACGAAAACGTGAAGTCACGGACGGACAGTCTGACAGACAGACGGACGGGCGGACGGACGGACATGACGAGCACAATAGGGCCTTTTTTCCATAAACGAGAAAATGCGCGTTCTGTATATTTAGTAGGAAGTATCACTGTCACGGACGGACAGACGGACGGACGGACATGACGAGCACAATAGCGCATTTTTTTCCATAAATGAGAAAATGCCCTAAAAATGTGTTGCAGGTAACTCACTGCTACAATTCTGCTGTGCTTAACCGCCCGGCCTCCTCGCCGATTCTAACCAGAAACTGGCGCACAGAGCTGGGATCGAACCCACGCCTCTCTGCGCCAATCTTGGTACTCTGAACTTTAAACACTGTCATTACACGTCACCCAGCAGATGTTGTGTGTAGTGGGTTACTCAACGGTGAGGGCTCATGCAGCATTCATTATGCGTGATAAAAACTATTTATTTATTAATATGTGTGATTCAATGGCCGTTTAAATTATAGAAATTTGACGGGCATAAGTGAAATTGTGTTATCATGCGTGATAGAGAGCCTATAAATTTAAAACAATTTGTCTGCTCAGAGGCAAAATTGTAATCTACAGTCTGGAAAATGGGTGGAACTTTATCCAAATATTGACGCACTTTTCTTTTCTGGGTTATCGTGACTCAGTTTGATCCGGAATAGGACGTACTAGTGCCCCACGTACGCTCGGTGCTCGTGCTGAGATAGAAAAAGTGTGCATTTATTCGGACAATGTTACAAATTCATTTTTCTGAGCGTGAATAATGCCCCAAGCCATTATGAAACCTAATTGAAACCGATGTGAAATTTTGATTTGAGATTTAGTGAAGTGTACGATGTATAACTGTTGTGGTCGTGTTCTTAGTAGGCGATCTTGTTATATTGAAGATGCATTTTTGGTCACGATGTATATTAATAATTTACGATGTAGGTATATTCACAAGTTACCGTGTATTTTCATGAGTTCATAATTGATCGGGTAGAACCTTCCTGTTTTTTGAGCAGACGTTCAGTGGCTTGTCAACTGGCCTGATGATCTTGGTAGGGTTCGCCGGATCAGCGGTCTTTGGTATCTACGTCGACAGAACCAAACGCTTCACTCCGGTGTGCAAGTTCTGCTACGCATGCGCCTCCATTTGTGGCATCGCCATGTTGGAAGTAAGCTTTATTTGTAAAAAATAATCGCTCATTGTATTTTTCACCGCGTTCTGGTGATAAAAAATATGAGTAGTCATCCGTTTAAACTGTTTTAACCTGAAACTTATATCATGAATTTAAGAAAAAATTCATGTTTGATAACGGAGAAAGGTAATAATCCGATAAACAACATCGATAGATTATAATACACGACAGATATTTTCATAGGTCATCCTAAATTTCACCAAAAAATGAAACGCAACTTTACTTTCTACGCGCAGTTTTTCCTCGTGCCGGACGCGAAGGCCGCCATCCTGATCTTCAGCAGTTTGTTCGGCTTCTTCGGCGTAGGCGGCTACCCCATCGGGTTGGAGTTGGCGGTTGAGGCCACATACCCCGTCGAGGAGACATTCAGCACTGCCTTCATATTCCTCGGTGGTCAAGTCTTGGGTAAGCTCATCCTTATTCACGTGTCAGATGTATGTACATCATGGTTGAACTAGTATAAGGTTCATGGTTGAACTAATATACCCTAGTATACTAGTAGTATAAAACTAAAACTAGTATAAGGTTGACCCATCACAAGCCCATTTTTGCGGATGTAGCTCGTTGTTCGCCTGTGACGTCATTGATCTCAGTGACGTCACGGGCATTAACCAATCACCGAAATGCGATCAAAGCAGTCAACCAATCCGTCATGGGAATGACGGCCGTTTGTTAACGTTTCTTGATCTCAGTGACGCAACAAAAAAGCTGAACTGAAAGACGGAAATCCTCATAGTTCTACCTTATCTAGTCCAACCATGTATGTATACATGGTTTAGCAACTCGTTATCATGTGATGAAATAGAGCTGAATTTTATTTTGCCTTGCCAGCTCCTTTTTCATACCTTTTCTAAAGTTGATCAATTGAATTTACCATCAAAACTTATTAGCGACCTTAACATTAAATAGTTCAACTAAGTTAAATCGATGCACAAGCGTGCATCATGATAATGTTGTATTTGTTGCAGTGTCGATCGTAATGCTGATGTGTGTGCTCGCAATCCTCGTCTGCATCATGATCCTGTTCCTGGACACTCCCTACAAGAGGCGAGAAGCAGAATTGCAGCACCGGAAACCAAGCGAAGGAGTCGTTAGAAACGAGTCTTTCAAGAGTGAATCTAAAGCTTCTTCCGTTAACAGTTCTGTCAACGGAACAATAATAAAAACCACAGCGCCATGTCTACCAGATGATGTAGTCTTCAACGACCGATTATGAAGAACACTTGTAGAGTTATAGAAAATCAACGATTGATAATGGAGAACGTTTGTAGACTTATGGAAAACAGAGTCGCTACAGGCAGTGGTACCCACAGGTCAGCCGAAGAATATATCAATGTAATTTAGTGAGGATTTTCAAGTAAGTTCATCTTAGAGACAGATTTTATCTGCATGTCTTCAAGACTATAGTAAAATAAGTGTGCAAAAGCATTTACGCAGACTTAGGCCAGTAGAATGCCAAAAAAATATAACTCAGTACTCACTGCAGTGAGAGAAAGAGAGCGCATTTTCTCGTGGACGAAAACATGACGTCGCGGACAGACGGACATGACGAGCACAATATGACATTTTTCCCATAAATGAGAAAATGCGCTAAAAACCTACAATGGCACCGCGAGAAGATGGACCAGTAGATGAATTCGAGGTCCTAGTATCACTACTTCTAGTCACCACTTCAGCAGCGCTGTTATACAACCGAAGTACAAATAACAAAGGCTTACGTAAATTTCTTGACATATTGGGTAATATTTCAGAGTTAAAACAAAGTTATTCCTACTAGAAATTCGTGAAGTACTTCTAGCTGACGTTTCAAGTCAATGAACTTGGGAAAAACCAGCAAAATACACGCCTTTTATGATGCAGTTTAATACTAAACGTTTGCAAATTCTCAAAAATTAACTTGCGAAACGTCGCAGCTAAAACTTGACACGCAACGGCACAACGCGCCAATAATGTTAAAATCTTTCGTTAAAGCATTGAAAAAACAAATGACTTTCATTTACCTTAAATTGAAAAAATTTATTGAAAAAGCACAAAGTTTCGTAAGAAATTATTGTGAGGGAACATAACTAAACAAATCCAAATGAACGGTCGATCAACGCGCATCCATAATATGAACAAATTTTATACGCGCGCTCCAAGAAATTCATTATAATACGAGTATCAAACATAACAAAAACCGTCAATCATTACCCAATATTCAACGCCACGCATTCAATACTCACAAAAAACTCTCAATTTAGACTTTTAATAAAAGTTTATTTTCCAGGCGATAACAATTGGTGAGGCGAAAGTCTTGACTATGCTTTCAATTTATTTTCTCGAGAACAGGTGCTTCTAGAATTGTAATGTAACAGCCTAGTCCAGTAACAGTACAACTAATAGAAAAAGTCTGCATGCCATACGTCGAAAATAGCATCTTATGAACCAAACCTTTCTTACTCAGCCAGCGCATCGCGTATGAAGTGAACTGGCGAGAAATATCACCGATACTATAAGCGTAATTATATCAAAATTCTGAAATAATTCTCGTTCGTAGACAGAAGATAATGAGCAAGAAATAAGCTGGGGGCTCTACATGCAACACACTCGAGAGTTGAGTGGAGGACGCGTACGAAGTTAGTATTGCATTAGACATTAGTGTCGGCTTCGTTTCTCTAGATTATACAGCAAAATTGAGTTTTGCGAGTAACAACAGTTGAACTTTTGAGGCTGTTTTAATCCATATTTTTTTCAGTTAGGTGGAAGAAATTGTCATTTCATTTAATCAAGGAAACATGAAATATAAAATTATTGTTCTGTCAAGAAAAGGCATTTTGATTTCGGCATCTGACTTGCCTAGAACAAAAAAAAATTAGATCAGTACTCACTGCAGTGAGTGACAGAGAGCGCATTTTCTCGTCCGTCCGTGAAGTCACGGACGGACGGACATGGCGAGCACAATAACGCCTTTTTCCCATAAATGAGTAGATGCAAAAAATGAGAAAATGAGCATAAATGAGAAAATGCGCAAAGCGACAGCATTGGCACTATCATAACAGTTATACCTTTCAGTCGGACGATTACGCAGCTATCCTGACTTGTATTTTGTTCAGAAGAGCCTTTGAGAAGTACACATGTAAATAAATGCGACTAGTTGAGGATAATTAGATAATCAGTGAAGCATTAACGGACTAAAAGCTCGTGTTACGTAAATATTAGGTGACGTAGCAGAGATACGAAGTAGTGATGGTACCATATTGGTGTTTCGAAACATCGGACACATGCAGGCGCTGGTGTCTCAAAACACTCGAGTTCAGCGTCATTTGAGGGTATCTAAAAACTTCAGTAAAGGAAAATGCAGCCGGGTACAAGTTATCAGAGGGCATTAAAATGTTTTTATTAGTTATATGCTCCATACAACATATACAGGGAGCGAAGCTTTCTGTTGAAGTGCAGATCAACTGTCCACAAAGACAGAAATCATACAACGAAACTAAACGTAAGTAAACCTTAAATCTACCTCAAGATCGGCATTGAGTAACTTACAAAGAAAATAAATGGCAATCTATCCTTCATCTTATCGAATGAATCATTTTCTCGTCTCGCAGGAAGCACGAGAAGCAGCCATGCTTAAAAACCCATTGTTGGACGATCATTTAGTACAAAAACGTGTAGCTGTCAGAATGATATATAATAAAGATTATATAATTCTCAATAGCAGAGTAAAATAAAACATTCGAGTGAATCTCATAAGGAAAAGAAGGGAACATTTCGCCACAAAGCCAAGAAATAAAATGTTAATAAATTGGTGAACACCGTCTGTGACTAAAAGACTTATTCCATAAATATCAACTAATCGAATGTTCCTTGATGCATTTCAACAAACTATATCCCATGCATTAAAGAAACTGCATTTCCTCATTGAGCCCACATCTTAAGAAATAACAGACATCAAACTACTCCATACCAAACCTGGTTAACACCACCGTATAACCTGTAATCAATGACCTTTTTCAAATTAGCTTTAATAGCTAATAAACCGTAACGTAGCCAAACGTAGCCGAAAGTTTCCCCAGATGTTTATGCGAAAAAGAACAAATTTCTTTCCACTTTAATACAAAGCTTCAGTAGAAGATGAAAAAGCTTCATCATGACGAAATTTCCATCATCGCGCAATTTCCATTAACACGCTATTTCCATTAACACGTTATTTCCATTAACACGTTATTTCCATTAACACGCAATTTCCATTATCACGCAATTTCCAGAATTAACATCGGAATATCACTCCACTATAATAGGTCAGCTCGATAATTACTACCAGACTAGCTATTATGGGGGATTGGTAGTAAATGGCTATCGTGTAATTATGAACGACCAATAATCTTCACCATTGCACATACATCACGCGTCACTACTCTATAGTGAAACATAAATTCAAGGAAGTAATTAGAAGTAATGAGCGGACACTCGTCAGTGAACAACAATCTTCCTACACCTGTTCGCTGGCGGTAGGCCGAGCATTAAAGATCAAAGAATTAGCACAAGTGACAACATATCCACGTTCTGAACAGCCCCCACCCACTCAGAAAAATGAATAGCTTATATTGTCCAAATAGTGACCCGAATTCATACTCACATCACGAGCATAGAGAGGACGTAGCACTCTAATGCTCATTTGCCGGGCTAAACTGGGTCAGGATGACTCACACTAGGGCTAAAATTGCTTGGATATTTGGACAAATCCTCATTCATTACTCTACGTGCACAACATGGAACTCCTGATGGGACACCTCATCAAGCATGACAATAATCTTGTCACTATATAGGGAGAATTAAACTGAAGTTTAAAAAACCCCCGACGAAAAAGTAAAACCAATAGTCAATCAAGTCAGGCAATAAAAGGAGGATAAGAGTAAGCAGAGCAGATAGCTACAAGCAGTCTGCCTCTGGAAGTATTTTTCACGTTAGAAAATAGTGTGTTAAGGCATTTTACAAAAAGAACATTGTTCGCAAGCCCAATACACAATGAGGCTCGCACATAAGATATTAAGAGGAATTTCGTATGACAAATTTACATTAGTTCATGGAAGAAAGTGGAGCCCCGGACACTGGGCTCGAACACAGATCATTATGGGATGCAATGGTGTGAATAATAAAAACTATTGGGTCAACTAGACGCAATTGCCATTAGTAACATATGGCAATAATGTATCAATGAATATATTTACTCGTGGTACCCAGCAGAATTAGTACACACGGGACTTTCGGCATTGATTTGAAAGGGGAGCCGATGTAGGCGGTGTGGAGAGCGTTCGATGACGTGCAGAAGGTGAGGAAGAGGGGCTCTTCATGGCGTCTAAACCATGTCAGGATGAGCGGCTGACATCTCAGGAGCGATGCTGTCATCTGAAAAGTATTATAAAGATTGTAAAAAATGCCGACTTAAACTTAACTTTGAGTAAGATGTGATAAGGAGCTTTCAACGATCATATATAATGCACAGAAAAATTTTAAGGAGAGCTAAAAATTAATTTCAATAATACCAAAGGATGAGAATAATTTGTTCAACGAAGTGTAAACTTTGAAACCTATGCAACAAAATGTAGTATAAAAGCTGACGTGAAAGAATCCGTTACACTTGTGAAGATATTTAGATATCTCAATGCAAAACCAGAAACCCAAGTGAAAATATTCAAAAACCATTCGACTTCGACTGCATCTACAAGCCAGTTATGACATTTAATTCATATCTTTATAGTAGGTCAACATTGTAAGATGATTTGTCAATACTTTTACTGACCTGATCTTTCAAATGATTAGATAATCGGCGAATAAAACGCTATAGAGGCTACATACAAGATATTTGGACTAAATACCGCTATACCTGAGGCGGGAGGATCAACCTGCAGAACCACAGCGCTAGAAGGACCGCTGGCTGGAGCCACGTAAGGCTCGACGTCGCTTCTATCTCTGTTCTTCTTGCTCTTCTTCTTTTTGACGCTGCGCGTGACCGAGACAACCTTCAGCTGATCGTCCAAACACTCGTCAGCTGCGGGCTGCATTGCGGCCGCAGCCATGGCGGCTTCAGCATCACTTGCATAAACGTGACCGTCAGCAGAGGCATTGATATCGCTGTCAGCAGATGAGTGGACATAACCATCGGCCGCCCCGTGGACTGTCGCAATATCAGCACTCGCACGCCTGCTGCTGTCCGAGCTGACGGCTACTACTCCATCTTCGCTGACATCATCGTCAGATAGACGCCCGTACCTGTAGAGAATTGCAATAAATACCCACTGAAAGGCTAATACATACGCATAAAACGATGACAAGAAAGTAATGAAAGTTCAAAGTTCACTAATTTTGATGGTGGCACGCGTAGATTAGCCACAAGGCAAGAAATGATGTTCACGGCAAACTCAATCAACAGCTACTTGAAATTGTGTATTTATACAACTTTTGTAGGGTGAACTAACACAAAAATAAGTGGGGAATAACACGCAAGTCAGATTTATTTGGAGATACTGAATGATAATCTTGACACTGAATATTGACATTATTAACATGACAATCTAAAATTACAAATAAATTACTTAAGACGTTGAGAATTACTTAAAACTTCGAGAAGATTTGAGTAATAATGCTAGGCCGCCCGGCGTTTGTCAGTGTTTTAATTTATAGCTTTAATTTTTATAGGAAAAGTTTGCGAGATGCCTAGATTCTTCTGACACATTCCAGTTCCAAGCTAATATTTTCCATTTCACCCACCGATTCACCCAATGTAAAATATTACAACTAGCGAATCGCTTCTCTCAAAAATTTTATTAACATTAATACTTACAGGTAAATAAAATTTCATTCCCCCACTACCTCTGAAATCTTGATTTATCACCCTCAGTTTGAGCAGCAGTGCATCATGATATAATACAGCTCACCGCTGGTGACGCCTGGGATTGTTTTCTCGAGCCAGGCGGGTGGCCCTGGCAAAGGGGTTCTCTCTGTTGTTGGCAAAGGTGCCGGACGACACCTGGGTGGCTTGCTGGAGCAGAGGAGCCCTTTCGGTCACGTGGTCCAGATCCTCGTCATCGGAGTCGTCTAGAGGCTCCCCCGCAGTCCGCACTTTCTGTTTGCAAACCGGACACACACGACGTCGTTTGGTCAGCCATGGGTCGATGCAGCGGCTGTGGTACGCTGGAATATCAGATGCAATTAATTTAGTTAGATTAAAATTCAAACAGAACTATTCAAGTGCACGTGCCCAGCAAACATTCAATACATTGAAAATGAAATTATTAACACCAGTACTAGGGACATGTTAGCAGAAGATGCCTTATAGAAAAAACAAATTGAGGGTCAAAAAGGAAGCTACACATTGAGAAGAAGTGGATTTGAAAATATTCAGATGAACATTATTGAGTTTTTAAAAGAGTAAATTTGAATATGTTTCATATAACTGATACTAATAACATAAGATAGAGAAAGTAGTGAGCTTTTAGTAGAAAAATTATTCTCTACCAAAGCGGTCAGTAGAGGGTAGTATAACACAATGTGATCAGACAAACAACACATGAAGGTATAGGTATATAATGCATGCATGAAAATATAATGGAAAAACTCCCAAGATAAGAGGCACTGCACGTAAGAGTTCCTGAGGTAATAATCACAGAACACGAAAGTTCTTACGGTAAAAACCACTGACCACGAAAGTTCTTACGGTAAAAACCACTGACCACGAGATTTTCCACGGACACAACCACTGATCACGAGATTTCCCACGGTAAACACCACTGACCACCAGATTTCCATCAGTGACAACAACTGACCACAAGATTTCCCACGGTAACAACCACTGATCACGAGACTTCCCACGGTAACAACCACTGACCACGAGATTTTCCATGGTAACAACCACTAATCACGAGATTTCCCACGGTAACAACCACTGACCACAAGATTTTCCACGGTAACAACCACTGACCACAAGATTTTCCACGGTAACAGCCCACAAGATTTTCCATGGTAACAACCACTAATCACGAGATTTCCCACGGTAACAACCACTGACCACAAGATTTTCCACGGTAACAACCACTGACCACAAGATTTTCCACGGTAACAACCACTGACCATAAGATTTTCCACGGTAACAACCACTGACCACCATATTTCCATCAGTAACAACCACTGACCACAAGATTTCCCACGGTAACAACCACTAACCACAAGATTTTCCACAGTAACAACCACTGACTACAAGATTTTCCACGGTAACAACCACTGACCATAAGATTTTCCACGGTAACAACCACTGACCATAAGATTTTCCACGGTAACAACCACTGACCACCATATTTCCATCAGTAACAACAACTGACCACAAGATTTTCCACGGTAACAACCACTGACCACAAGATTTCCCACGGTAACTACCACTGATCACGAGACTTCCCACGGTAACAACCACTGACCACAAGAGTTACCACGGTAAGAACCACTGACCACAAGATTTTCCACAGTAACAACCACTGACCACCAGATTTCCATCAGTAACAACAACTGACTACAAGATTTTCCATGGTAACAACCACTAATCACGAAATTACCCACGGTAACAACAACTGACCACAAGATTTTCCACGGTAACAACCACTGACCACAAGATTTCCCAAGGTAACAACCACTGACCACAAGAGTTAACACGGTAACAACCACCGACCACGAGTTACCACGGTAACAACCACTGACCACGAGAGTTCCCACGATAACAACCACTGACCACGAGAGTTCCCACGGTAACAACCACTGACCACGAGAGTTCCCACGGTAACAACCACAGACCACGAGATTTCCCATGGTAACAACCACAAACAACAAGTGCAGGTAAGGTGAGCAGCACTAACCGTGGTTGCAAGGCAATATTCTGAGCTTATCGCCGTCCAGGTAGTCGTCGAGGCATATGGCGCACATGTCGTAGGTGTCCACCCCAGCCTTGAACTTGTGCAGAGGGAGGCGACGGAGGGCGCGCCATGACAGACGGTGACGCATGCTGCGCCGGTAGTCCCGTACACACTTCACAATCTGAACAAAGAAGGGTTTAATTAAGATAAATAATTTAATTACAGTAATTTAATCAAAGTAATTTAATCAGATCAATTAAAATAAATGGATATGATTAGAGGATGTAGAGTGAGAATCAATAACAATTCATAGCAAAAATTTTTTTAAGCTCTTTAAATAAATTAGCATACGAATCAAAACTTATTTTATGCTCTGCAGAAATAAATGCACATTACTACTATTATCCTTTCACATCTAAGGGCATGGAATAACTTGTTAATTTATGAGCTGATAGGAGAGATACACATGAAAGACTTACCATGCAAAGAAGCATGCCTACAAAGCACACAGCTACGGTGATGGCGAACGGCAGAAGATAACTTTCAATGTCAGGTAAATCGGCGCTGATGATCACACCAAACCTGAAAAAATATCAACAAGTATGAGTAGATATAAATTACCAGTTTCACTACAGGAATCTCAAAACTTAAGTCTTAAACTGATTGAAGAATTGTTTGTTGAAAAATTGATTGTTTAGTGTAATGAACAATACATGTATGCAGAAGCTGTTATTTCAGTTACCTTCTATAGTTGAGGAACAGCAACTCGAGGGTATCACCATCAGATTGCCCAATAAACACCGATGGGATTGTGATGTTCTCTGCATCCTTATCACTAGCATTCATGGGTTCTGCCATTACATGTGAGGAGTACATTAATCATAAATAAATGCAAAGTGGGGTAATCTTCAGTAAATCGTATATAACTGCAAAATATCAAGATGTCAAAACATTTTCAAGATGAAGCATTTCTGGCGGAATTAAAAAGAGCTAACAAATCACAATTAATAATTGCATAAAATAAATTCCAATTATTTAGGTACTCACCTATGTCATCTGATCCAATATTCATGACAATGACAGCAGCAAATCCAGCATTCTGTGCATTCTGAACCTTCTCAGCAAAAGTGCAATTTCTTCGGTGAATGAGCACAACCCAGTGGGCATAGGCAGGGGAGATGTTGTCAGGGAAAATCGGGGGCCCTTTGATAGCCTGACAAGCATCGGGTGGGTGGGCCTTCACAAGCAAGCCCTGAAGAATTGCATCAAGAAATGAGACAAAGAATATTATACTCTCTTGAACAGAAAATTTACATCCTGGTTGAGTACGGAAATGAAGAAAGAGCTTGATTTCTTCAATCAAGTAAAGATAAGAATACAAGAAATAATGTGTTAGCTGCCTAGATAACTCATCATATGTATTTGGTCACTTAAAATCTCCACAATGGCTTAAAATCTCCACCAGAAAGACACACACCAACCTCCATTTTGTGTTTGTTGCTACATTATCATGCATTTGAATGAAATTTTTAATGCGGAATACAAATTTAACCATCTTTCCATGTTTTTCTTGAAAGGAGGAAGTAGCAATACCTATTTAATTAATTAAAGTGATTTGATGAAATAGAAGTACCCCGTAAATTGAATCTGGATAGCTACGTACCCTCAACATTTGCATCTTTAAATAGAAGTTACATACCGGTATACAATTTTGTTAAGTGTAGTGACAGTATTTTGTAAATTTTTCAACTGCGATTTACTCCTTGAATAAGCAAAATTTTCAAAAATCCACAGGAGAATATATATATTAGAATAGTTCATACTTTCTGGTAATGGAATGAGATATTTAAATTTTTGCATACAGTACCTATATTGATGTTTGCCCATAAACGGGTTGTGATGGGTAGTACGGTATAGCTGAATCAAGACACAACTGCAGGGATGTAAAATTATTCCTACACCTTGCTAAATATTGATCAATAACTTCAACAAACAATCCAGAGGCTAATTTGAAACCAGAACCTATCTATTCCAAGCTCTTACAAGAAAATAATGGAACATTTTTTAGAAAACCTCTTGATTTGCAGGCAGTTTTATCTCATCAATTACAAAAATATAATGCAAAGTTATATTGAATCCTTGACAGTAAAGATGATTGTGAGATACATACATTAACTGCTTTCTCAGTGAGAGAATAAACAAACCTTGAGACCAATGAAAGAAAGTTCTGGTCCAAAAATAGATGCCATGTCAGCCATGACATCATTTGTCTTGTTGAGGATTCGGTCAACTACCACAACCTCAGCCTTGACATGGGGCACAATAACCCATGACAGCCACTGAAAAATATTTACCATGAAAAATTTTAGAAATAAATACAATCTTATAACAAAGACAAAATTACTGCATTGAATGTTATATATTAAATAAAATAAAGTTGTACAAATATTTCTATGTAGGAGTTGCACATGAATTTTATGTCATACAATGGTCACATTATGCTATCTTTTATAGAAAGAACTCTAATAAAATTGGATAACTGTAGCTATTCAGTGTAGACTTGTATAGAAGCCTATAAGATGAAGATTATAATTTTTTTGGCATTATGAAGATTTTATTCAACAGAAGGACGACTAATCCAGGAATAGAAACAGATTAGTATTAATTAAGAAAGAGTGTAAAGGTGGAAGTTGGGCATTGGACAAAATAAAATCATACTCACCAGCAGTGCTGCAGCTGTTCTTGATAAAAATGTCATTTTTGCTGTCCCTTACATAAGGCCTTGAGCCTTCACCTCAAAATTAACAAGCAATCTGCAGCCCTATTAAAGCTTAAAATACTACAGCTGATTTCTAACAAATAAAAATCAATATAGTATTCATTAGTAATTAGAGTAATCTTGGTATAGCTGCTGAATTGCTCTTGAGGTACCGTACAAGTCGGTACAACATTTCTACAAAATGTTGGAGGACTGTCCCTTATTACCCTGCCTGTCCTTTTTTGCCCTGTTTGACGGTATTCAATCACTTTCTGCACCCTGGCCTTTGTCTTGCATGAAAAAAGAAAAACCACACATTCTTGCCTGAAATTTTACAAAATTGCCCATAAAACTATAGTTTGTATCTGCAAGACTGCAATTTTTAAAAAATCCTATATTGATTTATGTATAATATTCTAGATTCCTAGATCGAATGTAGAATTTCAAACATAATTCTACTAAGATTTAATCATAAGTTTCAAGTTTCGACTTTCATCAGGCTATTCAACCTGGCATATTTGGCATTATTTAACAACAATTGTAGATAAAACAGATTGTTTCACAGGTGATTTCAAGAAATTGCATGCAAATATGTACCATTATTTTAAATTTTTTTACAAAAGTAAAAAGCCAAGAGCCATAGGATGATAGGCACGATTAAAATTAAACATAAGCACAAGTATTTTTCTTATTTACAGGTGGCATTTGCCCCATTCTCCAGTTAGGTAGGCAGCAGTGACCCACTGTGCAGAGAGTGAACGAAGATTTAAAGACCTACGGCGACGCATTATCGGCAAAATTTTCATTTACATGATGTAAAAAATGTGATCATTAAAGGGTTAATGACAGCCTTGCAGAAAAAAGGTAGAATGACTCATTATGACTGTGACAGACAATCAGATACCTATCAATAATCAGACTTCGGACAGCACTTTTATTTTTTGGTATTTTTGCATTAACAAAAGCAGACAGCAACACTAAAAGCAACATGAAATAAATGTGGTGGCAACTGGCAACTGCCACCTGGCATACTATGAAACTAATACATCATTTATACATGCTTTATTCAATATTGCTAGGTAAGTTATTAATGTAACAGGAAATAGATGTTCCATTCTATCAAACAGATGATGACGCTAAAGGTTGAATACGTTGTTCAAATGAATTGATTTGTAGGTATATGCTTTCAAGTTACGAAATACAGGATTGTCGTGTCAGTATTTAATGGTCGCTCTTCACAAAGTCAAAACGGCGTTTTTTGGCTATGCAGTCGACTGCCTGGCCTCTTGTTTTTTCGTCCACTTGAATAGAATACAATACTGAATACACTAATACTAATACAATTATTACAGTAAAAATTTTGACGACTCATTAGAACTGTAATCAGAGGCTTCAGGAGTTTTAGCCCTTTGTGTTGCATTAACGCTTAGACATGTTGACAACAAAGACAGAATCTTGCCACCCTTACCCCCAAAACTCCAACCTTCAAACCCCTAATCACGACAGACCCCACTCTATGACGCACTTCATTTCCGGATCAGTCCGTCGGACAAGAAATCACCGGACAATTTCAATCCAATACCATTCCAATACGTTTATATTTAGAATTATTTATTTTGAATGGAATTTTGGCACCCTCAAATCTAAAATTTCATACCTGAAATAAACTAGTGATTCAATAGCTTATGATTTACCATGCAATGTCGACTGAGCGAGTTGAGTTAGGATGGAGCAACGAGTTTCCGGTTCAAATTCCCATTAGGATTTGAAATTCTATATCTAAAAACGAAGAGACACTAGTTTTTGCTTAATCACCGCCGAAGGCATAATTCCTACTTTTTTATACATCTCCATCATTCGAGAATGAAGCAGGGGATGAGGATATTGAGCTTTGCTTTTCGATCGTCGTTGCCTTTGGTGATTTGTAATCCCGCTCGTGGTTTCCAAACTGCTTCAAGCATATAAAAGATCATTAAAATCATGTGAGGTAGACATAATAAAAAAAACACTGCACTTACTGGTCTCAACTCCGTTTTCTACCGGGAAAGCGTGCACCGCATTTAAAGAATTACCATTTTTGATTAAATGGGCCACATTTTACGAGCACTCCTGAGTAGTGATTACAAAATTGTTCGTAATCGAGTACCTACCACTTGTAAATCCCTTTAGTATGTGCCATCCGGTATTGTAATACTGAATGTCATTAATAATAGATATTAGCGGCTAATATACCTCATTGTTTGCATTATGCATGATTTACACTGCAAATAATTTGTGTTATAAGAGTTTTTATTACGGTATAAATTTAACGACTGACCGCTGGGATAAGGTGGTTACATGCGGCAAAAGTTGTATATCTTCACCAGAGCATCTTATGTCAGTCAGGTAATAAAGATTTATGCGAAGTATAAGAAAACTAACTAAAAATCTTCCACAAACCAATAATATTCGTGTGCCACCTGAACAGCCTTCGCAGGCGCTAGCGATATTCGCACCCGCGTCTAAAAACCAATGCTTTTGGGAAGGGATCAGTGTTGATGAAAACCTCATCCTCTTAGGCCATCTCAAATTTAGAATTATATGAGTGAAAAAATTGGATCATTTTGATTTTATTCGCACAAATTTATAACTCACATAACTCTCTCATGAATCACATAACTCGGATAACTCTCTCATGAATCAAGGAATAAAGTGAAAATAAAAGGAATAGAGAACTGCGCCTTTTTTTAGCTCACCTGAGGAATTATTTTATTCAGCATGCCACATACAAAATCATATGAAATTTTCGAATTCTTCTTAATATAGTTGAACAAACTTAATAACCCACTAAATATTAATATTATTATATTGAGACAGCTATTTTCTAAGCCAAAACTTTCAATTTATTGGAGAATCCAAATTTTTACTTCTTCTCTGACCCGAAATTTGCTGTGTCAGAACCATCCAAATAATTGGACTGCGTATTTAAGAGAAATCCCAATTGAATCTACAACATCAGGATGAATATAAGGCTTACGACAGTTTTTTTATGATATACCTTATTAAGAAGAGACGCATTACATCTGTTCATAATGGCTTCAATCATAAATGTCGCCACGTAATTTCATTGGACAAAAATGCTTCGATTACCTAAAAGTGCAACAAATCTTTTCTTGCATTCAAAAAGATTTATTTATAGATTACTTGATGCAATGAATATGTAAAATGAATTCTACTAACGACTCGGTAACTGTTTGAATCCAGTTGATATATGAAGAATTTTAGTTATGAAATTATTTTTATGTCTGTGCATCGAACATTCACTGTTGTGAATGCACATTCCATGCTGCAGGTGAATGCACATCCGACACAATAAAATCGTTGATAACAAATCGTTCAAATTTATTTTATTTTTTTTTGTTCGGAGCAACTTTGTAGTAAATTACATCAAATTTCAGGAAGATTATAAGACAAAATCAAGATCTGTTTGCCTGAAGAAATCTTTTCGCACTTTTCCAAGGTAAGTCCGCGTTCTTTCAGCATCAAAAGGTGAGGGACAAGACTTTCGTTCGGCGTGAGCGAGGTAGCAGGAGGTCCCATCGTAAGGGGTGTCCCTGTAGGTCGGGCTGATGCTGTGCGACAGCGAAGACCTTCGACTTAGACTTCGGATTCCGTTTGGTACGTTGAGATCCCGTGGCGTTGCGTCATTTTGGAAAGTGACGTCACTGGTTGAAGCTCTTCGGCTCAGAGATTTGCTGTTAGGTGTTCGTGTTTGATGGTTTACTGTCTTCCTGATGCAGTGTAAAAATAACCAACGGTTCACGTCATCTGTCGACTCTGCGATAATGTGTAAGTGGTGGTCGAGAACTTCGCGCTCTCCATCTGGGTTTATGATGGTTACTTGGTTGTGGAAAAGGTGACCCGTCATGTTGTTAAAATCAATCTTTTTCAGAGACAATGGGAGACCCGCTGGACTCCTTTTAGTGACAAGTAAACGAGAGATAGCCTTAGTGTTTTCGACAAATTCATCGATGAGATACAGCTTTAAATGGGCACCATAATATGCCAGCAGCTTATGAAACTCCAAGTACAATCTTACGTTCCCGTATGGATCGAAAGAGTCCTCGCATCTGTCTTCCTCTAAGTACAAGACAGGGAAACTGAACTGTGGCAGTGAGTTTTGGTTGAGATGATGTATTGCCCTGGGCGTGAGACGTCCCAGGTCGTGGCAGTGAAGGGCTTCTTCGACGTGCAGGGAGCACCCGACTCGCCACCACCGCTTGACCAATCCCGCGCCGCTGCCTCCCGACGCGGACAGTTGGTCATCCTGGTCCGCGAAGATCATCGGAGCTGCTTCCAAACTCTGTCGGGTGTGGAGAATTGTCAATTCTCTAGTTTTCCACAATAATAACATAAATAAGTAGTAAAAGAATAATTTTCGATGTTAAATAAAAAATATGAATTTTCAAGATAAATACAATGGCTCGAATATCACCTAATCTTGAAACAGAGTTGTGTGCAAGTGAACTAGTTATAATATGTTCGATAAAAAATTCAATAGGCAATTGATCAATCAACGATTCCTTTTAAGATTTTAGCAGCGTTACAACTTCAGTCATAAATAAAGGAAACTTACTAAAAATGTAGGGACTTGCTTGCAGAACACAGCAATGGTGATTACATGAAGTAATCACTCTTTGAGATGGAAATGTGGTTTCCAAGCTGCTATTTTAGTTGCTTTACTTTAATGTATGATTATATGCGGAACCTGAAAAAGATGAATAATTTGTTTAAATTGGTATTAATATATTTTTATTCCCTACACAATATAAATAGAAAATATATAAGTGCGGGGTAATTAAAAATGTAAATTGCCATATGATTAAAAGAAATTGTTTTCGTATATGAGTAGATTCTGTTCGTTGCCAGATTCCATACGTCGATTGAATATGAATGCACGAACGCGGGAACTAGAAATTCATTCTAATTCGTACGCACATGATCGATCAGAGCAATAAATGAAAATTGAAAATATTAATAATATATGAATGTGAAAATATTAATCGTAATTGCTTTCAATGCGACCTCTTATCTTATTATCTGATCTTTTAGCGATTGATTTATTGGAAATTAAGAGTTCGGTGATGAGTTTGTTCAGCAGCGGCCAAGTTTTAATTAGTTCAGTACTGATTGAATTTGTGTTGAAATAAACTTGTAGCAATGAAAACATTTTCTTTCACTTTAGAGGTAATTCAGCAATACTCAATGTGCGTGAAAAATCGTATATATTACTAGACGAAATCTCGGATTGATTTTTTTCCCTTGTAAGAAGCCTAAAAAACTTAGGGCCCATTACATGTGTAAAGGTCATACGAACTCAAACAGGAGAGTAGAAAAAAAAACTCACGCTTGCGGTCAACTCGGGACTTGCAGTGATTTTATTAACATTTAAGTGAGCAGTACCACTCGATATTTTTAATTGAAAACTGAGATAAGGTAGTGGAACCATTTCCATGTAGTAGAACCAACATATGTTCGGTGATGGAAATAAATCAACATGGACACAAATGCTGAATGGAAGCTCTCATATAAATATGTCCTTTATGACAAGGATTAACCAAAAAAATATAAGTTTCGCTAGTGTTACGAGTTTTAACGAACCACGTAAAAATTCTTCTGTCGTAATGTTTACATAAACATAAAGCATAAGCGTAATCATAAAATTAATATTCTGTTAAGTGTGCAGTAAGTTCGCGTTCCTTGATCATAGCTATTCTCCCAGGAGATTCATTTGCTTCTGATGAAATAAAACAAAGTGCAATTAGTGGGGAAATTCATATCGTAAATCGGCGGAGAAAAATAGAAGTCCAATTAATAGGAACTCAAGAATTTACGAAGAAAAAACTCTAAAGCAACGACATCGTTAAGTAACTGTGGAGAAATACTCTAAAATTTGTGGAGAAATACTATAGGTCCAAAGCAACGACATCGTTAAGTAACTGCGCACGATGTGTTGTGCTAAATTGCGCAACACGAAACCTTGATATTGCGGTATAAATGAATAAAACTTGTGAATAGACTCTTTAATTTTTCAATTGAACGTAAAAACAATTTATCCAAAATTAACCGCGTATTATGAAACAATGTTTTTTAATTATCGCCTGGAACCATCACAGGAGCTATTTGATAAAATGCAATAATACTAGACACTGCACACTTGCGACTGTGATACCGTGCACATCAACTGCTAGCTCAGTACTATACGTAGTGAAAGTGAGTCGTCATTCATCGATCATACAGCATTGTTAATGTGTAGTCACGACAACCACCTCCGGGAGGGGGGCCTTCATGGCGGGGCATGAATGCAATTGCATGAATTGTATAAACGTAATGGCATGAATCGTATGAATGCAATGGCATGAATCGTATGAATGCAATGGCATTAATCGAATGAATGCATTGGCATTAATTCTATGAATGCAATGACATGAATCGTATGAATGGAATGGCATGAATCGTATGAATGGAATGGCATGAATCGAATGAATGCAATGGCATGAATCGTATGAATGGAATGGCATGAATCGAATGAATGCAATGACATGAATCGAATGAATGCAATGACATGAATCGTATGAATGCAGTGGCATGAATCGTATGACTGCAATGACATGAATCGTATGAATGCAATGGCATGAATCGTATGAATGCAATGGCATGAATCGTATGACTGCAATGACATGAATCGTATGACTGCAATGACATGAATCGTATGAATGCAATGGCATGAATCGTATGACTGCAATGACATGAATCGTATGAATGCAATGGCATGAATCGTATGAATGCAATGAACAGATGCAAGACTAGTTTCATCAATATTTTTAATTCATGACCGAAATGTAATCTAGGTTAATAAGGTAAATTGTTTACTAATGCAAATAAAGTAATATTGCAGTGTATTTCAAGTCGAAGCTATCGGGAGGTAGATGAAATGATGGGAACATGAGTATAAAGTCAATTCACGGAATGAATATTTGAACGCGTGAAAATATCTGTTGATGATACTTGTATTAATTGAAATATGTATTTAAATTAATACAGGTATCAATTGAAATATAATAATGTGATATTATTTTTTGTAACCCATAAAAATAGGTTAAAACAGAAGCGAAAAGTTTCCCATCGTACCGTTATTTAACTCCATAAAATTATTATAAAATTCGTTGCGCATACGTATCTCGAAACATTACAAACAAGGAATTGTTGAATACACTCAAGCTCAGATAATATAATTCATCAACATCATCCTAGGCCTCACTGTACTCACCACCTTCCCTCTCTGCTCTCCCCTCGACTCTCCAGGTGTCCAGTGACCAGCCCAGGTTTTTTTCCCCTCAGCTACACCGGAATGCTCTCGAGCGTCGCGCCTCTGGGCCCTGCGATTACAAGCCACGCTCTATGGAGCTTAGCCTGCCGCTGTCCCAGCCCTGAAATATCAAACGCGACGCATGCATCACTTCGCTTTTCGGCCAGTCTCGCCACATTTGAATATCTGGACTCTATACCTGATTGAGCGTCCATGATACACATAAACACACATATGGGCTAATGAAACTTTAACTTATGTTAGGAACGGAGCAAAATTAAGACGAATTTTTATCAGAAAATAAAATAAATGAGAAGTGGTTAGGCAGTTCGATAGATATAAAGTTAAATAATTATCGATAATATCAGAAGAATGTTGAGTGCATTAGTGGTTGGAATTATCTAGTGTGAAATAACTCGAATGAGTATTGATAACCACAAACCAATTTTGCTCACTAAATATTGTAAACTCGTTTCCATTTTTCGCAAAGACTATCTAGCAAGTGATTAAGAAAAAAAAACTGCTAGCTATGAATTTCCACGAATAAAATAATTCTGACATGAGAACAAACTGTCAATGCGTTTTTGCTATAAACCTCGACAAGGCTGGCAAGTTTGCCAGTAATATTCTTAGTAGATCTGAGATTTAGAGCATCTCGGGGGTCTTATTAATATTCAAAGACTATGATACGCGCGTTTAAGAAGCTTTTGAAGAGATCCCGAGCACTGCCGGAGCCTCGCCAATATGCCAGGGCTATGCATCCAGCCCAACGATTTATAAATTTAGTCCTGCAAGCCATAAAAGTTAATGCCCATACTGGTGGTGTATAAAATTTACGCGCACACTGAAGGTTTATCGAAATTTGCTCCATAATGAAAGCGGACGCACTTTACGAGCGCCGAGGCGTTCGTTAAGTTGATGAAGCCCGGAGAAAAAGAATAGAGGGAGGTAGTGGAGGGGGGAGTGAAACAGGGTTAATTAATAAGATGGGGGAAGGATGGTGGAAAAAATAGTATTACAATATTATATGGTAAATAATGAGGGAACTAATGAATGTTTCATGAGTAGTAGGAATAATTCAGGTTAAACCGTATGAATATTTTCAGTGAAGGAGCTCTGTTGAAACCTGCGAGTACCAAAAGAAGTGTTTGAAAATTCGAGGAATGACTTGGGAGTCCTTAACATGCACTGAAGACAACTGATAGTCTGAATTAGCACCAAAGAAAAACCGGCTTGTATTTTTGCAGCAGCAAAGCTAAGTAACGAGCAGTATCAAATCTTGAATTGTTCTGCACCCGATCTAAGTTCGCAATCCCGGTGCTAGCAAAATGTTAAACTCTTCTGCGTGATCTGAATTCAATATAATAATTTTAAAATAATAATTTTAATATAATAATTTATCAGTCGTCAAGGATACGAAACTGATTTACACTAATTATTTTCTGTATTTCACTCAAATCTTCACGCTCCCCAAAAGTTGACCAGCGAATTAATTATCGTCGCTTTCAATGTTAAGTTTTATCATCGTGAAAATCTATTTCTATTCGAAAGAAGAGTTACCGGCGGTAAACTGGCAACGAAAATGCGTTGCATTCGAAAATGTGGAGCTCACAAATGAATATTGGACTACCAAAATATCTAACATAAGTTCAATGACCAAAAGTCCAATGACCAACCAAAAACGCAAACAAACGTAATCATTCAAGCAGTATATCTGTGCCAATTTTTATTCAGCGAGAATTTATTCGTGTGGACGTAATAAACGTCAGCGACATCAAAAATAACGCTTGTACACCAACATCAACAACTTTTCATTAACAGAAGGTACGAACAATTTTGCATCATATTTGCCTGGCTTTGGCTCAGTCTACTCAGGTTTCCGGATCCTACGTTTGCGCCGAGAGGATGCGCTTGAGCGAAGGGTAATCCAAGCTGACAGTTTGTCGCTGGCCAAACTTCTTGGGCAAACGAGGGTGGACATCCGAGGGTCGCTGTGCCTGCCTTGATCCTACCCTCAAAAGCATCTCACGATGATCCCTCCATCAACTTGTTATGAAGTTTGCAACGGCAGCTGGACATGCCGGCCTTTTGAACTCAGCGATGACCAGTTAGTTTTGAAGGGCTCGCTAGATCGCTGGATGGATCTTAGCAGACCTGCTTTTGAGATCGCAACAGATCAACTTATGAGATCGCAACAGATCTGTTTTGAGATCGCTACAGATCTACTTTTAAGATCGCAACAGATCTGCTTTTCAAGCTGCAACAGATCTGTTTTGAGATCACTACAGATCTGCTTTTAAGATCGCAACAGACTTGCTTTTCAGGCTGCAACAGATCTGTTTTGAGATCGCTACAGATCTGTTTTTGAGGTCGCAATAGATATGCTTCTCACTCTGTACTGAAGCTTCGTTGCATCGACTCACAGAACGGCTGCAGAGTTGCACAGTAAATACAGAAACGGGAACGTATGTACAAGAGTGTATATAACTCATGTACACTGTATACACTGTACACTGTGTACACTGTACACTCATGTACATTATTTGAGATCGCATGTACACTCATATACACTCATGTAGACTGTGTACACTGTACAGTGTACCTTCATGTACACTGTGTACACTGTACAGTATACACTGGACAGGCTAATGTTTAGTCATGTGATTACGGGCTGGTGGAAATAGTAACTCAATGAGATAATTAGAATTCGTTTTGAGATGTTGAATTCACACATAATGGAAATAAAAGGAAGAATTGTATAATTTACAGGCTTAAAAGAATGCATTTGGCCTCGGAAAAAATAGCTTCGTTATGGTCTAAACAAGATAAACAAGTGGAATAAATGAGAAAATTCTAATTCTTTTGAATTAAAATGTTTAAATTTTGAATTGTTTTATTCATTAACTGACGCAAATGGCAACAAAATAATCACGATTTACCTAAAGAATGCATCACAAATGGAACGCCAACATTCATATTATTTGACTCGAAGGCTGCAATTACGCTATCGTTGTCAGAGGCCATGAAAATACGTTCGATCAAACGATAATTATTGGAAATTACCAGATCAACAAATTTCTTCTTCATTTCTCAGACGATTGAGAACGATTGCTTGACTGACTTGTGGCACTAAATAATTTTAATTACAAACTACGCTCTGTTGGTAACAACATCCCATGTTGTGAACCAATTACTATATTTTATTCATATACTATATTTTATTCATTTTATTCATATAATAAACATTTTGTTACTTAAAATTAAATTCCAACAAAAAAAAGCCTCGAACATGGTAACTCTTGCAGCCATTGCGACACATCACATCTCTTGCTCTTCCTTATGACGGTTGACGCGATCGCTTCACGCTGGTCTAGCCGATGGTTTTGACAGCTGAGATGCACGAAGGCTCTTCCTGAGAGGAGCTTACCTGTGAGCCTGTTCAGCTTACGGCTCGCTAACTTCTTTTGCCGGCAAACAACATTAAAATATCCTAAGAGTTACAGGAACTTCTTATAAACAGTCGGACAACCGAGAGGGCGGAAGATCTAAAAAATATAACTCAGTACTCATTGCAGTGTGTGACAGAGAGCGCATTTTCTCATCGACGAAAACTTGAGGTCACGGACAGACGGACGGACAGACAGACAGACGGACGGACGGACGGGCATGACGAGCGCATTAGGGCATTTTCTCCACAAATGAGAAAATGCGCTAAAAACGTTCCTCGTTTCCTCGCAAACTGAACGCCCAAAAAGGGAACCTAAAAAAAGTAACGGCGGCACGCGCTGGGGACATTTGAAGAAAAACCGAGAAAAAAAGGATTTAGCGGAGTTGAGTTTGTGACGTAGACCACATGCGTCTTGTGGAACTGGCAGGCAAAATTACGATTTAATTTAGCCTCGTGTTTCACATCAAAGTTACTTGGGCAGAAAATGAAACTATGGATGATAAAAGTAGGTATACGCGCAGATACAATTTTTGAGTCATATTATGGCTGGAGAACCTAATTTTCCAAGTTCACTGCATTCGTATCTTTCTGTCAGAGCAGTCGGGTCGGTCGTATTAACACATCTATCTATAATCATCAATATATTGAAATTACCGACTAGGTTTACAGTATTATTCTGCTTCTATACATCACAATAAAAACTTGAGGTTTCAAACTTGATAACTTTGTTACGGCTATTGGATTATGGATAACAAAAAAAACTGTTTAGTGTTAAAAAAAGTGAGTGTGTCTGAACACAATAAACTCGGCTTGTTTCTAGACACCATTTCTGAGGTAGAAAAATTTTCGTGATAATATTGGTACACTGAATCTGTGGTATAAGACTCGAAATTAATACGAAAGTTTTTTAAAAAAATGCTTTGTCGAAAATATTTACTGATTAATAAAGATTGTGTTCATTATATTTTTTGATAAGCTTAAAGTAAGTAGCACAAATTTTCATTGAAGCAAGAACTTTAGAAAGTAATCCCGCCGTAATCAAACGACCCAAGTAAATCGAAACGTCATTCGTCCATCGAAATCTAGAAATTATGTTCAATTAAATTCCACCCATTTAGCCTGGCTTCAAAACCCATTTGTCAGGTGAGGACAAACTGAGACTGTGTGCCTAGACAGGCTGTAGCTCGTCTTGCAAGGAGGCTTTAAGCCAACACAGGATATGGCCATGGTTAACACGCCTGACTTGTGACCCATCTTAATCTGCATGCGTGTTTGCTAATAGACGCAACAAATGACGTCGTTAAGCATCAGCTTCCTTGCAAGACAACGCAATCGAGGGCTAAGTGTCACATGGAGACAGCGGCTGCCAAGTGTTATCTATAGCTGCCAGCCTCGATGATTTGTCTTTGGTCTCTGATGACGTTTCTTGGTCTCTGACTTTGGTCTCTGATGACACTTCTTGGTCTCTGTCTCTGGTCTCTGATAACGTTTCTCGGCGACTGTTGCTTTGTTACGGACATCTGTTTCAGTTACGTAAATTAGCTCCATCGGTCTTGGTAAGCCTGCCTCTTCTATAATAATTCTGATTAAGCATTTCCTGGCTGTCTGTGGTAAAAATTCATAAGAATTTTACCTGAAATCTTTGACTGGCTTTAATTTAGGCAACTGGCTTCATTTATGCATGCAATTTTGTCGGGCATTGCTCAGTAGGTATCTGCATGATATTGCCATTTTGGCTTTGACTGAGTGCACTAAACCTAAAATTTATGTATGTATATCCCGCGGCTTTCTCCTAAGAATCGGCGCGGCCTAAGACCATACTTGAATAGTCCATACTTGATCTAAGAGTTGATTATTCACGAGCTAAACAAGATTTTCACGACAACTTCAACATCCTCAGTGTTCGTAATTATTACGAATGAGGATCCTACAGCTCCCTAGGAGGAACGTGACTCTCAAGGTGGGCTGGGCTCTCCCCAGCAAACAAGCTTTGCCCAACACGGCATAGCAAAGACGACATTTGCTCTCCCAACAGCCCCTGCGCGGCGTCTGTAAACCGACACTACGGCTTCTCTTGTAGCAGATTTGGCACGGTCTTTAAGGGCCTTAGTGATGAGAGTATAGATCACGCGTCGCTCTCATTAAGACCTGGGCTGTTGACACTGCAAGACCTGTTGAGATCCGTTATACGTGCTAACTACTAATGCGAGTCCAAGGGGTCTAACTTGCCGCTACCAGCTTCTGTTGATCAGGATCTGGGCAGGCTTAGCGCTGTAGTAATTCTCAACGGCTCTTAAATAGGGCATCATGTCATAAAATAATGTCCTAATTTACATTAATGTTACAATTTTTAATAGCATTCATTAATCGAAAAGAAACGAAGCAAATTATCGCGCCAAATACTGTAAAGTTATTTAGTATGCTTATTGTTTGACATTGAAAGAAATATGAGGGGAAAGATCATCTAGATCAGAGCATGCTTTAAAAATTTTCGTCTGTTGAAACTTTGTCACTCAACATATTACTTTAAAAAAATGACAAAGTAAACAAATTTTGAAGGGAAAAATGATAATTGAAAGTCTCATCCGTCTCCCACATAGTCGATTTCTAGTTTTTATTCTCTATTCGCTTGCTCATTTGCATTAACCATCATCATCCCAATTATCTGATCCTCATCACAGTTATCCATCATTGTCCCAATTACGCATCATCATCCTAATTACCTGCTCTCATCATGACCAATGACATCCCCAAGACTAATTAGTTCTAATTAGAGCTAATTAGCACGTATTTATACTACCTCACTTATTTTATGTGTTTTTTTTTTCTAATTAAGATCACTTCATCTCTGAGATCGTCAAGGCATTCAAACACTTCAATTCAATTAATTTAATTGCAGCTTAATTAATTGCGCATGCACGGGCCTTTATTATGAAGGGAAGACATTAAAAATTTTTACATAATATTATACTTTGTGTAAGACGAAGTTAATTGACTTTAGATGCTAATAATAATTAAGAGAATATCATTCAACAGCAATCATAATTTTTACATGTGTGATGTGAACTTAACGCGCGTGCAGCTTTACTTTATATTAGCGAATGGCCTCATCATTAAAATAAATCAATGGGTTATTTTGGTACAAATTGTGAGACACACAAAAGGCGAGTAGAAAGCGGACACTGCACTACCTGATACGCCCTTTTGTCGGGCAAAACTGGGTCAGGATGACTCACTCAACAGCAAAAAATACATGGCTCTATAGGTAGTGACTCACTCATTTACCTGGGGCCATACTTTCAAAACTCGCTAAGTGAACGTAAGTACTTACGCTCTATTTTCTTGTCTATGATTGGTGGATTTTGCTTGAGAGGCCGTCAATGATTGGCTGATGAACTTACGGTCTCTTAACTTTTTTTGAAAGTATGGGTCCTGGAGGCACCTAAGCAGTCCAGCTCCAGGAATACTATTGATGAAACTGAAGAGTTCGCATTTGATGAACCTACAGAACATTTAAATAAAATGATATTTTATTTAAAAATTTTATTATTTCATTTAATTTCAGCATTAATGGTTTGAAGAAATAAATTTATCTTGCCATGGAACAGACCCCTTATTGTTGAAGTACTAATGAGTGTTTCCTTGATCTGTTTTCAGACTGTGCTAAAGTTGCCAGTTTTATTTATTATCGTTCTGGGAACAAAGGGTGATCATAAGATTCTATTTAAACTTGCAAAGAGAAGAAAGTATATTGTCTTGTGGTGGTTTGCTTGATAATGGATCCACGTCACAAGGCCTCATGTGCATTTCAAAAATCTTTAGTGTAGATGTTGAACTTTTCTCTTGAACCCAACTTTATCATTAATTTTCGTATTATTTTTCGTAATTACATTATTTTTATCAGTAGTTTTCGTAATTTTTCTCGTAGTTTAATAAAAAAGTTTGATATTAGAGCACGATCAAAATGTACGTAATTTTATGGTTGATATTGAGTTATAGTTGTGGTATCAACACATGGCGTTCTATTACTAGTGATAGTTGTGACTTATTGATCTATAATCGTGATAATCATAGACAGCCGCGTCTCTAATTGTTATAGATATCGTTACTACGGTGCAATTAATTGTTTTATAAGTTTTATAGAAGAAATTGACACATGTAGAATAGTAGAACTTGCGAATTTAAATAATTGAGATCGTCAAAAAATGATCGAAAACTGCCACAAAATATAATATTTTCGTTCTGAAATGTTCAGAATAAAAATCGCACACAAACGATGACGATTAAGTTGTTAACATTTTTAAAAATCTTAATGCGTTCAGAAGCGTTCCAGATAAAAAGCGCATTTGGACAATGATCTATAAAGTTGTTAAAATTTTCTAAAGTCTTTAAAAATTATTTAGTGAACGGATGTCGTCTTTTGATGCTCAGTTGCACCACGCATCTCGAGAACAAAGCCGACGTCTGCCACTAATGCTGATGAGACGTCGCGCTATAGACACGCTGAAAGAACAAGCTGCTATTACAGCTGTCAGATGCAGCGATAAATGCAGCTGTTATATTCAGCTGAATATCTGACATCTTCTGGAAATTGGTTTAATTGTTAGTGACAGCTTCAAAACGCAAAGGTTTTTTTTATAGATTTTCTGTCTTCATTTTAGCTGTGTGTATCGGGATCGGGAAATTTATGAACATTATAGATAAATATTGGATTACATGAACTTTATTATAGTCTCAGTAGTTATTATTTATGAATATTAAGCGATTAAAGGCGTTGCAAGGTAAAATTTGTCGTGCATCAAACCAAGAAAATTTACTTATTTCATTACCTATATCATAATTTTGTTTATATTGCTAATTAACCAAGAATTCACAAGCAACAAAAGTATAGAAATTTACAATATCTCCACCATTATGGTCTTTCAATGAACATGAAGCTTATTTTCGAAACTTTTTTTCGATGTAAACATAGTGAATTTACTTGCCATTTGCTTTGAAATTATACATTATATTTAAAGTTTATAAGTTTGAGTTTATAGCCTAAATCTGCGCGTAAAATGTACGGCATTTAATTTGCTGGCTGGAACGGCTGCAATTTAAATTATTTGCTGTGCCTGGGGTGCCTTGGGCGGACCTTGCGAGACACATAAAAAAGGGAGTAAGTGAATCATTAGTCGTAATTGAAAATTAGATAACAGTGTATTCCAGCTGTTTTTTTGTGTAAAATATATTGCTTCGGTTCGGTGTTAACAGAAATGATACAGGGCTTCTGAAAAAACAAAGCCCCTATGGGAAAGATAAGATGTAAATATATTTTTTAAAAGTAATAGATATTAGGGAAACAAAAAAGTGGAATGAACGCAAGGAAACTTCACAGGAGTTACAATAAACAGGTCGCCTGGATGAAAAAATTGAATTAATTATCAATTCTCGTCAGGCCCACACTTGCATCTTCACCGTCCATTCATTAAGAGGAGCGTACAGTAATTGGGGATTACTAAATGTCTGCCTGAGAGCAAAACTTTGAGAGGTTGCCGCCGATTCTGTTTGGCGGAGTAGCCGACGCACAGTCAAGCATAATTGAATCAAGAGCAGAACGACAACCTTAAACGACCCGACATGTTAGTGTGATATAGTGAACTGCGAAAGGGGTGAGGGTAAGGGGGTGAGGGTAAAGGGTGAGGGTAAGGGATAGAATTATCTATCGTAATGTATTATTCATCGTAAATAAATATACCAATAAATCTTTATTGGCAAATTTATTTACGACGGAATGATAGTTACTGCGAGAAATAAGTAGTTCTGTAGCTGTTGTGGGGTTTCTTATGACTGGTCCTGATGTTGTTTAGGGGATTTAAGGGGTTAAGATCACAATTGAGGTAGTTCTTAGGGTTGAAGGTTACTGTGGGAATTGGTGAGTGTTGAAAGATTTGGCTACGGGGATCGATGAGGGTTAGGGGAAGATTATTGGCAGTTGGTATGACCTCGATATGGAGTATGGTGGAACTTAGGATTCTGTATTTTGGGGGGGGCAGAGTTGCGTTTTTGAGAGTTACATCAGCCGTGAGGTTTGCTTAGGCGATTTACTCGTGAGGATTTGAGGTATTATTTTTTAACCGCAAGGTTCCGTGCCTCTGATCTTGGGAATAATTGGGTTCGAATCAACTGTGATGTTCTTTGACTTTTCATAGTCAAATTTCAAGCCGTTTAAGCGTCATGATTAAACGCCACTTCAATATCACAATTTTACGATGCCTCATTGACACAAATAACCTATTTCGAGTTGATTTCGTTCACTAACTTACTAAGAAAATTCCCAACCCAAGAACCCGCAAATTCAACGGTTAAGCATCACCTGACTAATTAAGATTTATGAGAAATTAGCCTTAATTTTTGGCTGTGAAAGCGTCAGCGATGAATGCCGGAGCTTTTGGCGCGGATTCTAGAGGATGCTGCTGCTGTGGTGCTAGTTCTGCTGGTGCTGGTGTTGCTGGTGCTGCACTACTGCTGCGGCTACTGCTGAGGCTACTGTTGCTGCTGCTGCGGTGACGAGCTCAGCAATAGAAGTCGCTTCAGTGCAGAAGCTCGCCGCTATCAAAGTTACTTCATTATGGCGGCTTACTGCACTGCTATTGAATTCATCTTTTCACCAGTTAATTAACTCTCAAGATTAGATGGAAGACCATTGTCTCCGCGGCCACGACAGGATCGCTAATATGAACCAACCTTTAGGGCTTCTCAGAGTTCTGAAGTGGGGCTAGAACTGGGCTCTGATTGAGTGGGCTTGGGACTGTGGCTGGACTTGGTCGATTATGGCGCAAGGGAATATGACTTTTTTATCTAAAATCATTATCGAATTTCATGTATCATTTCTAAAATAATGATCGAATTACATATATCATACCCTTCCTGCTGATGAGTTATGTTCATATACATATCTCATCATGCTAATCAATGGCATTACGTACCTAATAAACATTCTTCGGTCCTCATTATGGGTTCACAAACAGAAATATGTGTTCTTATGCAGAAATATGGGTTCACACAAAAATATGGGTTCACATACAGAAATATGGGCTCACATACAGAAAAATGGGTTCAGATACAGAAATATGGGTTTCCTAAAGAAATATGGGCTCACACAGATATATTGGTTAACATACAAAAATATGAGTTGACATACAAAAATGAGTTCACATATAGAAATATGGGTTGACATACAGATATATGGGTTCACATACAGAAATATGGGTTCATGTAAAGAAGTATGGGTTCATATACTGAAATATGGGTTCACATAAAGAAATATGGGTTTTTATACGGAAGTATGGGTTCACATACAGAAATATGGATTCATATACAAAAATGTGGGTTAACATTCAGAAATATGGGTTCACATTTAGAAATATGGGTTTATATACAGAAAAATGGTTTGACATACAGAAATATTGGTCGACATACAGAAATATGGGTTCACATACAGAAATGCAGAAATATGGGGTCACACACAGAAATATGGTTTCACATACAGAAATATGGGTTCACATTCAGAAATAGGTTTCACATACAGAAATATGAGTTCACATACAGAAATATGAGTTCACATACAGACATATGGGTTCAACAGAAATATTTCGTCATTGTCTCCAGGATCGGTTTTTTATATAAATCAGAAATTTTGTTTTTTTTGATCAATTGCGATGTGTGGCGTTTAAAGTCATTAGCAACGAAGTCGTTGCTCTTGTTTTGCTTATTAAGCATTTTTCTCTGGTTATTGCCACGCATTTCGTTCGATTAAAGTGGAAAAATACCGATAGAAAATAAATATAAAAAGACTATGTAAAGAGATTAGATAAGAGCAGTAACGTAGTTAAGTAGAGCAGTGGATTAATCAAATGAGAGGAGTAAAGAAATTGAATATTTCAGTAAGATAATTAAATACGAACAGTAAAGTAACTACATTTTGTTTAAACATTACAGTAATGTGATATTTTCTCGTATTGTAGACGAAGTGAAAGAAGATGGAATAAGGTAATATGTGTTGAATAATAATGATGTATTAATCAAAGATAACAGTCGAAAAATGCAACCGAGATACCTCAACCGAATGCAACCGAAATACTTCAACCGGAGTTGAGGTATTTGTAACGCTCGTGACAAGAACATCGCAGGATAGAATTCAATGAAATAATATTGTTAAATGAATAAAATTATTGTTAATAATATAATCAGATTTTTATTTTATATTCGTCAATTCCATGTTTCGTGAGACTGTTACGCCCAGTGACTTGTTACCGTTTAATCTTGCTCACATTATTATTATATTAAATAATATTATTCTCCACGCAATTCGATGTGTTGCCTTTCCCTATATCTCTAGCTTCTATTTTCCATCATATGATTTTACACCTTTCGCTCCAGACCCTCCACCTCATCTTACTTCTCACGATTTTATTCACCCACTCACAAGCCCCGGTCCCTCACCTTACCTCACATGTTTACCCACACCCCTTGCGCTCTCCCTACCTCTCTCATAACCCTCACAATAACGCACCCACATGCCTCACCCCTCTCCATGCCTTACAATAGAATAGAAGTGTCGGCACTGAAGAAATAGGCCCATGGCCTGTTGCCGATTCTTGAATTTTTCGTGACTTGATTCACAAGTGATCCAGTCTTTGGAACCCGATCTTTCCATAACTGACGATTGATTGAGGTCCGTAATTAGGTCACATTCTTATTGCCTGGTCCGTAATTTGATGGGCATTTTAAGACTGAACATATGCTCCTGCATAGCTTCGTCTAGCCTGTTCTTGAAGGCGTTCATATTCGGATCGTCAACGATGCTATCAGGGAGGCTGTTCCACATGTCGGTGACTCGAAGCGAGAAGAAATGTTGTCGCATGGATGTGTTAGTTTATAGCCGTGACCTCTGGTGTTGGTTCTTGTTTCAAATTCTAGTAATCCTTCTGGGACCTTGTATAAGCCATGAGTATACTTGTATGCTTCAATGAGTTCTCCACGTAGACGTCGATAACTGAGGCTTGGAAGCTTCATAATCTTTATTCTTCCCTCATAGGACTTGCCTTTCAGGACTTGCCTTCGGAATTATCCTTTTTCCACGTCTACTTGAACACTCTCTATTAAATTTTTGTCCTTTTCAAGTTTCAGTGACCACACGACGTTTCCAAACTCTAGGTTCGGGCGCTGGCGCGACAGCAACAAACAACTGCTTCATCGCTTCTGCATCTAGGAACTCGAAAGAGCGTCTGATCAGTCCAAGTTGTTTATTGACTTTATTAACTTGACCTTCAATATGCTTAAAAAATTTTAACTCATTGTCGATATAAACTCCTAAATCTTTTTCCATTGACGACTTCGACATCATCACTCTGTCGTTGCAACCGTGTCTACTCATACTAAATATAGGGAAGAGCGGTTGTAAAGGAAGCGCGAACCAACAGATTATATTGCAGTAGGTCACACGTTTTATCCTCATTATATTCGTAACTTCACTCCACTCAATCCTTTGATAAATCCCTCCATTCTCCTCCCCATGGACAGATCACCTACTCTCAGATCACATCACTCTACCCTCAAATCACTCTACCTTCACATCACTCTACTCTCGATTTACGTCATTCTACCCTCAGATCACATCACTCTTCCTTCACATCGCTCTACCCTCACATAACTCTATCCTCGCATAACTAAAACATCACATTACTCTACCCTCACATCCCTCTACCCTCATATCACTTTACCCTCAGATCACTCTACCCTCACATCACTCTACCCTCACCTAACTCTACCCTCAAATCACTCTACCCTCACATCACTCTACCCTCACATCACTCTACACTCACATCACTCTACCTTCACATCACTCTTCCCTCACATCATTCTACCATCATATCACTTTACCCTCGGATCACTCTACCCTCTCATCACTCTACCCTCACATCACTTTACCCTCACATCACTCTACCCTCACATCACTCTATCCTCACATCACTCTACCCTCACATCACTCTACCCTCACATCACTCTACCCTCACACCACTCAACCCTCGCACCACTCTACCCTCACATCACTCTACCCTCACCTCACTCTACCATCTCATCACTCTACCCTCACGTCATTCTATCCTCACCTCACTCTACCCTCGCATCACTCTACCCTCACATCACTCTACCCTCACCTAACTATACCCTCAAATCACTCTACCCTCACATCACTCTACCCTCACATCACTCTACCCTCACATGACTCTACCCTCACATCACTCTACCCTCACATCACTCTACCCTCAACCAATGCACGTCAGATCAAAGCTTGAGGCCCTGCAAAGCAGCCTAAGGAGGTAAGTAATGAGACAGCTCATTAAGCAATGATCTGTGAGAATGCGGGGATTTTTAAGTAGTATCCTTGTTTTATTATTTGCCTTGCAGAGCATGTAATGTCTAATTAGGCGCCAGCACGCATTTTTGCGGCGCACAATGACGCATTTTTTACGCATGCGATCTCTGAAAGGAGAACAGCTGATTGAAATCCCCGGATAATTAACGAAGAAGATGGGGGTCGATAATGACTGCGTGGTGGTGATGGGGGGGGGTGGGGGTGGTGGTTGTGGTGTGAGTGGTGATGATGTCCGGAGTGTTGTGGTGGTGAAGGTGATGTTGCAGATGTGGTAGGTAGAACAGTTTGCGTCTGGTGATGTTATTGTAGTGAAGATGTGATCAATAGAATTTAATCTGCATTTTAAACAAATGTTCAGATTTCAAGATCAAAGGTACACATTTCGTCGTTTGAAACCAGCGTCCTTTTATTCGAATTAATAATTTTCGTCTTATTTAAATTCCAGAGACACCAACATTTTGATACAAAACATGAAAGCCACCCTGTAGTGTACCTCATACGGATGAACATAAAAAGAACCTAGCCAAGCGTGTGTTAATAAAGTGGATTTTCTTCTCCTAACAACATCAAACACCGCCTCGAAACAATCCAAGTCTATGGAAATTATTTGTTCATTATATTTTATTCGAGATCAAACTAAATTTCTGGGCCGTACGTGCGTGTGTCAATACAAAAAATCTCTTTGGAACGCAAACTGCAAAATATAACAAAGAGACGAGCTCTGCACAAGAGACTGCACGTAATGAAGTTACCCTCAATAAACCACGTATTCATAATGTGAGGGTAAGGAGAGCCCTCGGTATCTCTGATACGAGATGCACAGTCTCTGACCTGGAGCCTGTCGAGTCACCGGCGGAGTTCAAAGTGATTCTTCACACTGTATTGTGAGGCGTGTTTGTGAGGGAAAATTGTGAGGGAAAGGGAGGGAGGATTGTGAGGGCAAGTGAGGGAGGATTGTGGGGGAGGATTGTGAGGGGAGGTGAGGGAAAATTGTGAAGGCAAGGGAGGGAGGATTGTGAGGGTAAGTGAGGGAGGATTGTAAGGGTAAGTAAGGAAAACTGTAAGAGAAAACTGTGAGGAAAAATGATTTGTAAACTGTAAGGGAAGATTGTGGCAGATGATTGTGATAAAGTTAACAAGGGGAGGTGAAGGATAAGTGTGAGAGAAAAGTGTGAGGGAAGATTTTCAGGGTAAACTTTGAGAGGGGATTGTGAGGAGGGACTCTGAGGGGAACACTGTGAGGGAAAACTGAAATGAAAAACGCCGTGTAAAAACGGAATGCATGGTCTCCTTTTAAATATTTATAGTTCAGGTGTCAATAATCAAATAAAAACATTTACTAATAAATTAATCATTACTGCGCTCGATTGTTCAATTAAACATAAAAGTGTTTAATGTCATTACCAATAGAAAAAAGGAAACAAAATTTGATTCCTCTTTTTAGATAAAATAAAATTTAAGGTCTTTCAGGTTTTAATTCATGACCAAACACCCCAATTGTACATGCGACTGCACGTTGTCAGCACTACACATATTTTGTACAACTGTGTTCACTGTACACTGTACAGTGAATGTAATTACAGTGCTGCTGCAGTAGCTGCAATAACAGTAGCACCAGCAGCACCAGTAGCAGCACCAGCAGCATTAATAATAATAATAATAATAATAATAATAATAATAATAATAATAATAATAATAATAATAATAATAATAACAATTTTGAAGACTTTGAAGACAGCACATGTCTGTCCAGTGCAGTGTATCGTTGACTTTGTAGTGCAATACCTCATTCTTATAATTGCGATAAGCACTACGAAATTACAATAATAATAAATATTTCATACACTAAAACATTTTAAATTAGACAAAGAGTATCTTTCTGGTATCCACTACCGAACCTGATCTCTAGCTTCAACCTAACTGTAGATAACAAATATATTACCTACAAACAAGTCTGTAACTCCAATCGCGAATATTTTTGACCGGGAAGCCTAATCCATTTTTGAGATAAACTGTTTCCTTTGCAAACAAGAATTTATCAAAAGGATAAAAATATTATCTATAACAAATCCCGGTGAATTAGTCATCAGGGATCATGGAATCCTTATCAGCAGTCGCTGGCTTCCGGTCCAGCGTAAATGCGTTCATGAAAAGCACCGTGTTACACTCACAGCAATGCGTGGGAATTTGTCAAAATATCCATGCAGTTATAGCCCTTTTGTGGGTCATTCTGACCAATTTTTAGCAGACGTATCAGTGTTTTAAATCTTTCAGCTGTTGGAAATGTGTAAATTTGAAGTGATGTTTTTAGTCCGCTTACTGCAGGTGCTGTGGATGAGAAAGTGTGTCAATATTGGGACAATATAACTCATTTTTTATTTTAGTGAACCTTATCTGACCTTATAGGATATACGTTGCATTAGGCGTGAATCCATGAACACGGGGATTGTTTTGGAGAACGTCACGAAATGATCGTTGTTGCGGTGATAGAAAAGTTGGATTTCATGATAGCGTTTGCTGTGCTACATATGACATGCAGCACTAGCGGGGTTTAAATTCTTAAAAGTTTTTAGAGTTTTAAAGTTGAAGTTTAAAGTTTTTACTACTTTTAAAGTTTCAAAAGTTTAAAGTAAAAGTTAAAGTAGTAGTTTTTAAGTAGTTTAAAGTATTTTTAAAGTTCTTTAAAGTTTTAAAACTTTTAGAACGTTTGTAAATAAAATATTGTCCTTCTGGTGCTTGTGTGTCATATATTAATTTAATTTATTTGCTAATTAACTAATTTAGTTCGATGTTGGCTCACGACTAACCTGATTGAATGAAATGTTTGGTTCGTGTTTTTGCTAGGAATCGTAATCTATATATTTAAACACAATTTTTCTTTGTTTCACATATTTTCGGATATTTTATGTATTTTAATAAGAAAATTCTGAAAATTCGCGCATTCACCATCCTTCACAACGACTACAATGTACACAAAATTTGTTATAATTTGGTTCTTATACAAATGAAGTGAATTAAGCGCAGGCAGCAAAAAAATTTTTTTTTTACGAAAGGCAAAAACTCCAAATAAAATCTACTGTGATTACCTATTAGTATTGGAAACTTAAATTTTAAAAACTACCCCTGAAGTGTCACGTGTTAAATAAATGCGGGATTAATAATATTCGCGTTAACAGATAGATTTTATTAAGAGATGCAGCGCGGGAAGTAGCAGTGCGATACATTGTTATTTTAGTCCGAGCACGGAATGAAGAAAACATAACCGTGCGCTGAAGAATACATAATTCAAGTGGTGCGAAACATAACAACTAGATATAAATAAATATATTTAACGTCTTAGATAACTTAAGAAGATGAAAATGTCAAAAACGCATGAAAAATGGACCAAAAGAGGCATAAAAATGCATAAAAAAGGCACAAAAAACATAAAAATGCATATAGAGATGCACGAAAAGAGGCATAAAGAGAGATATAAAAGTGGCATTAAAAAGGCATAAATAGAAGCATAAAAAGATTAAATTGCAAAGATTTGGTACGATTGATGTGTTCACTCTTCATGCCTGTCTTGGGCTGTGTTCAGAGTGTTCAGTTATTCAATTGTGCTGACTAATGCTGTAGTGTGGCAACTGTCGATGTGTGTTTAATTGTGTTTTGGTGTGTCATGTCGTAGAGCATATTTCTAAGGCAGATAAGACACCCACTTTCCTCCTACTGTTTGGTCTTGGTCTCAGGCACACTGTGCAGGGTTTTAACTCCTACTGTTTAAGGAAGACTGTGAGGAAAAACTGTTAGGAAGATTGTGAGGGAAAACTGTGAGAGGGGACTGTGAGGGGAGACTCTGAGGGGAAGATTGTGAGGGAAAACTGTTAGGGAAGACGCTGTGTAACAACGGAATGCATGATCTCCTTGTGAAGGTTTCGAGTTCAGGTATCATGAATCGAGATAACATTTACTAATAAATTAATTGTCTTTGCGCTCGCTTGTTCAAGTAAACATAAAAGTGTTTAATGTCAATATTCATAGAAAAAAAAACAGTACTCACTGCAGTGAGTGACAGAAAGCGCATTTTCTCGTCGACGAAAACGTGAAGTCACGGACGGATAGACAGACAGACGGACGGACGGACATGAGGAGCACAATAGGGCATTTTTCCATAAATGAAAAAATGCTCTAAAAAACAGAATGGATTCCTCTTATTCAATGAAATAAAATTTAAAGTGTTTCAGGTTTTAATTATGACCAAACGATCTCGTGTAGACTAAACGCCCCACCGTGTACACGTGAAATAAAACATACATGTGAGTACACTATGTCAGTACAACACATATTTCTTGCAGCTGTGTACACTGTACACTGTATAGTGAATGTATCTACACTGTTGCTGCAGTAGCTGCAATAACAGCTGCACCAGCAGCAGCAGCAGCAGCAGCAGCACCAGCAGCACCAGCAGCACCAGCAGCACCAGCAGCACCAGCAGCACCAGCAGCACCAGCAGCACCAGCAGCGAGGAAGTTCTATCACTGCAGTGATGGGTCGTCGCCAGAGATTTACTTAAGGAAAGGAAATTAAAGCAAGAGATTCTCTTGATATCGAGTCTCTGAGGGTGGTAGGAGTATGGGTGGGGAGGCAACAAAACCCTCATATTTTTCTGAGTATACACGTATTTTAGTGATCGAGATGGTAATGCTGGCAGCGTTTACATATGCTCGTCTACAGGTGGTTAGGTTCTCTAATGGGACTGAGGCTTCGACGGGTGTCTATTTAATGAAATAATAATTTTAAGTTCATTTCTTAGTTTAAAACATTTCTTCAAGTTTTAAAGAAATGAGCGAGATTTTTTTAGCGATAGTGACACATTTTTTGCCATCATGACATATGATCACACATGTGACCATATATTTATGTCATATATGTCATTATGACCTATGATCACTGAAAGAAATTAGTGAGACTTTGTCCAAAAAGTGATGCATTTTTTTTTGCCACCATAACTTAAGGTCACTTATATGGTCACTTATCCATAGATCAAGAAAAAATCATGATTCCCATAGTAAATTCGATGATTCATATTCGAGGCGAAGGTCGCAAATTTTTTCAAGTCTCCATTAACGATGTTTTCTTCGGTAATGATGACTAATGGAAGAATTTGTTTTTGTTGAAATTCAACAAATTCATCATCCATCTTTACTATTTTCAAAAAAAGATAATAAATTTTTTAACTTATGAATGTATGAATGAATATCTTTCAGGAATGAATACCCGAAATGAATAAGAAAACAGTGGAGAAGTCTTAGCGACATGACCAGAACATTTGCTCCTTTAAAAATAAATAATAATAGTAATAATAATAATAAAAATAATAATAATAATAATTTGGAAGACTTGCCGTACTATAAAAACTAGCTGAAGCACATGTCTGTCCAGTGTAGTGCACCGTTGACATTGTAGTGCAATATATCATTTTTATAATTGCAATAAGTATTACTAAACTATAATAATTATAAATGTTTCATGCACTCAACATTTTAAATTGAACAAAAAGCAGCTCTCTGATATCCACCACCGAACCTGATCTCTAACTTCAACCTAACTGTAGATAACAAATGTGTTACCTACAAACAAATCTATAACTACAATCACCAATATTTTTGACCGGGAAGCCTAATCCATTTTTGAGATAAACTGTGTCCTTTGCAAACAAGAATTTATCAAAAGGATCAACAAATTATCTATAACAAATCCCGGTGAATTAGTCATCAGGGATCATGGAATCCTTATCAGCAGTCGCTGGCTTCCGGTCCAGCGTAAGTGCGTTCATGATAAGCACCGTNAGCAGTGCAATACATCGTTATTTTAGTACGAACACGGAATGAAGAAAACATAACCGTGCGCTGAAGAATACATAATTTAAGTGGTGCAAAACATAACAACTAGATATTAAATAAAATATATTTAACGCCCTAGATAACTTAACAAGATGAAAATATTGAAAACTGTAAAAGAGGCTTAAAAAATGCACAAAAACAGGCATAAAAAGAGGAAAGATAGGAGACAAAAGAGAGGAATAATAGAGGCATAAAATGACGCAAACAAACTTAAAAAAACATATAAAGATGCACGAAAAGAGGCATAAAAATAGGCATAAAAAGAGACATAAAAGAGGTATAAAGAGAGACATAAAAAGATTTATAAAAAGCGGCACACCAATAGGCATAAATAGATGCATAAATAGAGGCATAAAAAGAGTAAATTGCGAAAATTTGGTACGATTAACGTGTTCACTGTTCAGGCGTGTCTTGGGCTGTGTTGAGGTTTGTTTAATTGTGTTTTAGTGTGTCATGCCGTAGTGCGCAGTTCTAAGGCACACAAGGCCCATTTTCTCCAACTGTTTGGTCTTGGTCTCAGGCACACTGTGCAGGGTTTTAACTCCTACTGTTTGGTCTTGGTCTCAGGCACACTGTGCAGGGTTTTAACTCCTACTGTTTGGTCTTGGTCTCAGGCACACTGTGCAGGGTTTTAAGGCACACATGTCGCTTATGGCACATGGAGGTGCAGCATTTCTCATCCTCGGCGCAGTAGCCGTCAGAGGCACACATCACAGCGCCGTCCCCCAGCTTGCTGAGCTCCTCGCCGCCCGACAGCGTGCGGCCCGCCTGGGGTTTGTTATAATTGTTTTTTACATAATATAATCATGTAAATATATCAGTTTACACCACTAGGAGTCTTTAGTATGGGGGAATATCAGGAGTCTTTAGTATGTGGGAATATCAGGAGCCACTAGCATGGAAGAATATTAGTTATATTTCTTATTGAGGATTATTATTGACTTCTAAATATGGGGGAATATCAGGAGCCTTAGTATGGGGGTTAGAGGCCTTTAGGTTAGTTTTTGCCTAAACAATAATTTACTAATCGTCTATTCAATTATACCGCCGTATTACTATACTGCACTGCAGCTCTACCAAACTATAATGCTACCATAATTCCATGTACTATCATACTACTTCGCCACCATAACACTACACCACAGCATCACACTACCACTCTGCCACACGCAGCACGCACCTTCCTGGCCTTAAGGCTGAGGTAGATGTTGTCGCCCTTGCACAGCTGCTCGAGCTCGCTGGGGCAGCGCCCCCCGTGAGGGTCGTGGTCGCCGGGCANTGGGGGAATATCAGGAGCTCTTAGTATGGGGGAATATCAGGAGCTCTTAGTATGGGGGAATATCAGGAGCTCTTAGTATGGGGGAATATCAGGAGCTCTTAGTATGGGGGAATATCAGGAGCTCTTAGTATGGGGGAATATCAGGAGCTCTTAGTATGGGGGAATATCAGGAGCTCTTAGTATGGGGGAATATCAGGAGCTCTTAGTATGGGGGAATATCAGGAGCTCTTAGTATGGGGGAATATCAGGAGCTCTTAGTATGGGGGAATATCAGGAGCTCTTAGTATGGGGGAATATCAGGAGCTCTTAGTATGGGGGAATATCAGGAGCTCTTAGTATGGGGGAATATCAGGAGCTCTTAGTATGGGGGAATATCAGGAGCTCTTAGTATGGGGGAATATCAGGAGCTCTTAGTATGGGGGAATATCAGGAGCTCTTAGTATGGGGGAATATCAGGAGCTCTTAGTATGGGGGAATATCAGGAGCTCTTAGTATGGGGGAATATCAGGAGCTCTTAGTATGGGGGAATATCAGGAGCTCTTAGTTTGGGGGAATATCAGGAGCTCTTAGTATGGGGGAATATCTGGAGCCTTTAGTATGGGGAATATCAGGAGCCTTTAGTAAGGGGGTTAGAGGCCTTTAGTTCAGTTTTGGCCTAAACAATAATTTACTAATCGTCTATTCAATTATACCGCCGTATTACTATACTACACTGCAGCTCTACCAAACTACAATGCTACCATAATTCCATGTACAATCATACTACTTCACTACCATAACACTATACCACAGCATCACACTACCACTCTACCACACTACCATGCTACCATACTACCATGCGCTATCATACTTCACTACCAAACACTACACCACAGCTTCATACTACCACTCTACCATTCTTCCATGTACTATCATCATACTACTTCACTGCCATAACACTATACCACAGCATCACACTACCACACTACTATGCTACCGTACTACCATCTACTATCATATTATTTCACTACCATAACACTACACCACAGCATCACACTACCACACTACCACTCTACCATTCTTCCATGTATGTACTATCATACTACTTTACTACAATAACACTATACCACAGCATCACACTACCACTCTACCACACTACCAAGCTACTATATGCTACTACATTACTATGCACTACCATAACACTACACCACAGCATCACACTACCACTCTACTACACTACCATGCTGCCATACTTCCATGTACTATATTACTACTTAATTACCATAACACTACACCACAGCACCACACTACTACTCTACCACACAGCACGCACCTTCCTGGCCTTAAGGCTGAGGTAGATGTTGTCGCCCTTGTAGATGTTGTAGTATCATACTACTGCACTACCACAACCCTATACCACAGCACCACTACCACACTACCACATTACCACACCGCAGCACGCACCTTCCTGGCCTTAAGGCTGAGGTAGACGTTGTCGCCCTTGTAGATGTTGTAGTATCATACTACTTCACCACCATAACACTACACCACAGCACCACACTACCACTCTACCACACCACAGCACGCACCTTCCTGGCCTTAAGGCTGAGGTAGATGTTGTCGCCCTTGTAGATGTTGTAGTATCATACCATTTCACTACCATAACACTATACCCCAGCACCAAACTACCACTCTACCACACCACAGCACGCACCTTCCTGGCCTTAAGGCTGAGGTAGATGTTGTCGCCCTTGCACAGCTGCTCGAGCTCGCTGGGGCAGCGCCCCCCGTGAGGGTCGTGGTCCCCGGGCACTGAACACATGAAATAAATTCAATTCATTAATTAAATAGACAACGAATTGATAAATAAATCGTTATAAGTTGAGTGTCTTTTCTGAAATCGAGTAATTAGTGAATAAATAATAATAAATTGAATGCCTTTATTGAAATCAAGTTTGGCGGTGGACATGGATTAAAGTGAAGGACATCGAAGTCGCTAAAGACGTGAGGGTTTAGTTTAAGTAATTATTATTTACGGTAATGAAGAAAAATGAATGTGCGAGGTGAAGATTGATTAATTAAAATTAATAAATTGAATTTAAATTATTGTTTAATTATTGATTTGTCGAATTGGAGCCGAGCAGCACAATAGAATACAATGATCAAGAAAACTCATTTTATCTAAAGTTATATGACACAAGTTGCGTTTTCAGATAATGTATTTCTTTTATGAAGTAACAGGAACTAAATTTTTCTATAATAGTGGCACGTCAACTGTCTAGGTGAAACAATCAGGAATTTTTGGTTAAAGGGAATACCGTATGATCATTTTTCAAACATTGAAATAGCTGAATACCTCGGGGACTTATAATAGGCTGAAATACTCACTCTATTGGAGAACTACAGTCCACCGTCCCTGCCAGTCCACGTACGAAGGCAGCATTAACAGTCGAACTTTCGTCAGAATAATAAGCAATTTATTGCTCGATATTCTACTGCTGAAGGCCTTTGAAGCGCTCAGTTAAGGTTTTAGTATAGTTTTTTTTTAATTTTTATTGCTCAATTTAAAGCCAATAACAATTTAAATTTTCGGCAGTTTGTTGAGAATTATAATGTTGAATATTTCTCGAAAAGTCGTAAGTCGCTCTGAAAATTATTTCCTAACATCATATACATATTTGATAATTTTTAACGGCCAACAAATTTTTCGAGAATCCATAAATTACTTTGAAAAAAAAAATCAAATGTATTACGTATAAGACAGTTTATCAAGTTTCGAGGCGTGTCATGGATGACAATAGTCAGGTAATCAGTAAACAATAGTCAGGTTAGTCAGTCAACATTCAGTCAAGACTGTCCCTTATATTCTCACTTACATACATACAAAGTTTACAGCACTGAACAAAAACTAAAGTTAATGCACACACTACAAAGTCACTGTACCCGCTCTGTTAATGTAGAAAGTGTATCATAAACTTTGTAACATCTTGGAGGAATCATGAAATTTTCACGACTTTGAATAGTTTGAAAAAAAAACATTTTTATCGCGCGTGTTACAACATTTTACATTTTGGAGTTTAAAACCATAAACTGGAAAATATTTAGCAAACCCGAGCTTATTGTTATGCACGTAAACGTCATAATAAAGTGAATGAACGTTGAGTTCCTTCACACGGAGATAAAAAATACCTTATATTTATTTCTTCACTGATTATATAAGGCAGGAAATTGGTTATCTTCTTACTTAAATTATGACGTTCATTGTCTGTATCGATGATGATGTCAACCATAGGCATGAAAACGTTATACTTGTGTATTAAAGCAGCTGTAAATATTTTTAGTAAGCACAATGGTAACTCTAAAATATAACAAAAACAAAGAGAAAATATTAAAGTAAGGAAACTTTCCTTGGAGGTGGTCTGGCGCCCGTCAACTTTTGGCGCACGAACGTTGATCAAGTGTATAAGTCCAGGTCTTAACCGCCCAAAACGGTTTAAATTTATTAACCTAACCAACTTAACAAGTAATTACCTAGATAATTATATATGTTTTTTCAACAAAGAGGACTACTAATGAAATATTTGATTGTTTGCTCTAACGAATATCTCATTACAAATAAATAGATAAGGGAATTTATTTCCATCCATCATTACTTTTGTACACTTATTGGCCTCTGGGAGAGCATTAAGTTTCAAATGTCAGTAAAATTCTTACACATTTAGCAACAATGAGTTTAATCCATTTTCCTTACCATTACCAGTAATAGTAAAGGAAATAATACGAGAATAATAGTGATAATAATAATAATAATAATAACACTGTGAACAAAAAAGAACAAGTGAAGAGGAAAGACTCAATTTGGGTGATCATGTTTATGTAAATTTCCACATTGGCTTGTAATAATTTTCAGTTGAAAACCAAACCAAAAATGAAAACATTGTTGTTAGCTCAGGTATTCAGTAATATCTTCTGTCCGAATAATTTCATTATTATGCGGAGGATTTAATTCGTAAATTCATGTACTTGAGCATTGCATGTTAATTCCGTAATATATTAAATCACGAAGTATAACGATCAACAGCCTTAACGAACGATTCAATGGCAGTTTTTATTGTCGCAAGTCCGTCAGCATCAATAACGGCTTGCGTGTTGTCGTCCCTCTCTGTCCGACCCTCTCCGTTTTTAACAGGGATCGATATTAAGAACAAGTCTTCTATATGGCGATTGTCCCGAGGGTCAAAGGCCCCCGAGCCTGGCACCAGCATTGGGGTCCAGTCTGAGGTAGGAGGTACCGGGGACTTGAGAGGCCGGCGAGTCCCAACTGGTCGTTTACGAGTTGCTTGAGTCCTCATGTTGGCCTCGAGTTCGAGGGCGAGCCGATCTATGAGGAAATTTTTGTAGGTCATGACGGTGTATGGCTCGCGCTTGCTTCGTCTGTAAGCAACCGCAACTCTGTCGGCCGCCGGACATCGGCATTCTTCGTTGTTGCGGAAGGCGCTTGGTCGCGCCAAGCATGGACATATTTTTTCTAGTATTACAATCTGCTCTGCGATGGACTTGGGCTTGGCATGTTCAATTAAATTTAAAGGACTGTCAATTAGTACGGAGCCATCTGCTGGTGTACTGGAGACCTGCTGTGGCACTCCGGGTTGGGATGAACCCTCTCCAAATAGGTCGTTCAAAGCAAAGTCCAAGTTTTTTTCTGACAAGTACTTTTTGAATGCTTCAAGGGTTTTTCCTTGAAGGGATGGGATGTGTGGGCGAGGAGTTTCTCTATTTTTTGGAATGTAAATAGGAGTCTTGCTCGAATTCTTCCCAGTGTGGGATACATTTTCGCTCTGGAAAGTTTTGAATCCCGTGTTGCGAACAAACTTTGGTCCGTCAGTTTCTTGGATTATTTGGTCTCCAATGAAAATTGGATTGAAGTCATCCTTATCAAAGAATGGAATGTCTTCGGGGAAAGAAAGAGGCCTCTTATGGGCAGAAGTCTTACTGAGGTTCTTCTTGTTTTCCAAGCCTAAGGTAGTTTCTCGTTTCGAATGATTTTCGACGGACTTTTTCACATTCTTATTCACGGGAAGTTCATCTGACGAATTAGCCAATGGTAGATTAACAGTTAAAGTCTTCTTCTCTCCGACCACCACGCCGAGATCTACATCACCAGCAGCACGTGCTGAGTTTCCTATGTTGAGCGTTACTTCTTGGATTCCTTTGTAGCGAGAATTGACTTCACCAATATTCAGTACTACTTCGGGCGAAGACTTATCCTCAGAGATTCCAGTGGACCCTTTATTCCCTGACAAAGCAACGGGGTTTATTTTGGAAAGCGGTAGATGAGGAGGCGAGAGATGCTCAGGGGTATGCGAATGGAATTTTTGCGTGGTGTGATGACTTTCTAGAGGGAGAAGCGTTGGTGGTGGGCGAAATTGAGACGAAACGGAAGCTGGATGAGGTGAGGATTGCAGTTTCACTGAAGTGGGATGTGAAGTGGGGGAAGGAAAAGGTAGAGGAGCTTGATGTGGTTGATGTGGTGGAGAAGGAGGGCTTCGCAGGTGTATGTGCTGGTTGCCTTCAGCATCAGTGTATGAGAAAGTTTCTGTGTGGGAGAAGTGTGTTGGAGAGTGGAACTGATGAATATTCTTTGGGGGACCATGCAGATTATGCAAACCAGACTCATGTTTCGCATTGTTATGATTATTATGCTGAACAGTGTCATGCAAGTCTTTATGAAGATGATTATGATGACCAGGTCCATTATTGTCACGAGTTTGTCGTCCACTGGAGTCGTGATCATTGCTGTGAGGCTGCGAAGAAACGAATTTGGTGTGACTTTTGAAACCACCTTGCGAGGTTGACTGGCTCACAGGAGGCTGCTGAAGAAGAACGGTCTCGCCTTTCAGTTTAGAAGTGAATTCGCTGGGTTTTAAATCAATTTCTCCCGCTGACTGGACTGGGTTTTGGTTGGGAAAAGTTGAGAACAGCGAGGAAGGACTCTGAAAATTGAAGTTTGAGGAAGGGAAACTCGTTAGGCTTCTGAAAGAGTTGGATGAACCAAAATTTGGTGAGATGGGCCCAAATGAAGATCTTAATAGAGGATGTATTTGGTGGATTGGTTGGGTCAAACCATTCTGGAATGAAAGACCAAAATTGTTGGAATTACCTGTTGTAAGTCGAGAACTTTGACTGAATGGCAAGCTGTTGAAGTTAGAGAGGGAGGAGATTGGTGATGTGGATATACCATTAAAACTGGAAAATGGAGAGATGGGAGACAATGGTAAGGCATTAAACCCGGAGCTGGACGATAGTGGTGATGATGGCAGTCTATTAAAACCAGAGACGGATGATAGTGGCGATGATGGCAGTCTATTAAAACCAGAGACGGATGATAGTGGCGATGATGGCAGTCTATTAGAAGCAGAGACTGATGATATTGGCGATGATGCCAAGCTGTTAAAGCCAGAGATGGATGATAGTGGCGATGATTGCAAGCTATTTAAGCCAGATACGGATGATAGTGGCGATGATGGCAGTCTAGTGGAAGCAGAGACTGATGATAGCGGCGACGATGCCAAGCTGTTAAAGCCAGAGATGGATGATAGTGCCGATGATCGCAAGCTGTTTAAACCAGAGACGGATGATAGTGGCGATGATTGCAAGCTATTAAAACCAGAGACGGATGATAGTGGCGATGATTGCAAGCCATTAGAAGCAGAGACTGATGATAGTGGCGATGATGCCAAGCTGTTAAAACCAGATAAAGATGATAGTGGCGATGAAAGAACGTTGTTGAAACCCGAGGTAGACGATAGCGATGACAGGGGCAACCTATTGAAACTATTGAAGCCAGAAAAAGAGGGTATGGACGACGAAGGCCGATTGTTGATACTGGAGAACGAAGAGGGTGACAAGCTGTTGAATCCAGTAATGGATGATGCTTGTGAAAGGGAAGGCAAACTATTGAAATTGGAGGAAATTGAAGAAATTGCAGGATGACGTCTTAAGCGAAGACCTGGGTCTCTAGGAGGTTGTAGGTGAGGATTAATTGCCTTGGTAATACTGTCATCAACAAAAACGCCATTATTTTGGCTTGGAAAATTTCTTGGAAAGTCAAAAGGAGACACGAAACCATTAGATAGCGGAGAGGGCGGGAAAATTGAAAACGACTTTTCGATCGTATCATTCAATTGAATGTCAGTTAAACTTTGCATCATGGGTGCGTACGGCAGAGGTGGAGGAACGTTGAAAAATTCTCGCTGTTGGTTGAGAAGATGAGGCATTTGGAGTGGCGCAAAGAGTCCGTTGTTCCAATTTCCCAGAAAAGGTGTAAGTGCGTGTGAATGGTTGGCAGTAGCTGGGATTGTTCCGATGTCCTCTTCATCAAACGTACCCAAAGCTGACAAAGCATTTTCACCTGGTGTTTTATCGCTGAAAATTCCAGCTGAATAAGGTAAACTGTTTATACTTCCATAGCTCAGTGGATGAGGTGGAATAAAATTACCTGGTCCCACGGGTGGAAAATTGTTGAAAGGTTGAGGAAGAAATTGACCATTCGAAGACCCCGATAACTGAGGTAAGATGTCATCCAACCGTGGCAGGTCTTTGAGCTTTACTGAAATGTTCTCAACTTCTAGGCCAGAACTGGTCGAAGGTTTTGTAGAGAAAAAGTCATCAGGTAGAGAGGAGGACGAAAAAGACGGCATACTTTGTAGAGCAGCTAAACCATTTTCTTTTCTCCTCTTTGAAGATTTTGTTTTAGTTCTACGTCCTTTCGCTGACCGTTCGGAGGCTTCAACAGGAATTGGATTGCCTTCTGCCTCTCTCTTGGTACGCTTGCTTCTTATTTTAATTTCTTTTGCTGGATCTTCTAGGATATCCAGGCTCCTGCTTTTGGTGATGGCTTGTTGGCTACGGTAAATACTCTTCTTAACCTGTGCGTAGGTTTTCTTTGTCATTTTAGCCTGATGTCCAGTAGATCGTCCATCGTCAGTCGTAGCGTCATCTTTGTCGGCGGAGACGTCGCGCGGTCCCGACTTACTGGTCAGGCTGCCGTCGTCGCAGCAGTAGACGCTGCCGCCGTAGGCGCAGTAGTAGCGGCAGCTGCTTGACACGTTGTACTTCGCCCCGTCTGTGAAATTAGAATTATTATAAAAATATTCTATTTCAATTTGGTTTCTTGTACGAACGAAAAGGAATTGTGTCACAGAGAACAGAAAAAGAAATAAAAAATCAATTCAAAATTTTCTTGAGCGCCCTGAAACAACAAAGGTCGGTGAACTTGACAACACAACTGCACAATGTGCAGTGTTGTGCACATATTAGGAAATAATTCTGAAATGTGTTATAAATGATAACAAATCAATCAAAAAAGCTAATACCAAACATTGGTGTGGCTCAAATCAACCTCAACTTTCTTGGAGCCATAAAAATCAATTCTGAACGAAACATGAAAATAAATAACGTCAATGAAAGTTCATATATGTGAATAATTTTGAAATTATGAAACGTTCAAAGCATACGGCATCTCCCTGAAAGTACGGCACTCCATGTTTTATCTCTGAAAACATATAGGTAGGCTGGATTAAAGAAATAATATGAAAGAATAATTGTGCATAAAAAATAGCTATGTTTTAGTTACACTTTCACAGTGATATGTAATATAATTGTCAATTCCGATCAGCGAATAACCATATGATTCCTTACCTACTGTAAATTAGTGATATCTTATACGCGTTGTTGAGTACCGTAGAAATGTTCACAATTCTACATGAAGTCTAAATTTCCCGAGCTTTAGGCTTTTCGTGCCTATATTTGTACAGAGATTATTTGGTTTGGAGACTCACATCACGTGTTAGTTATTAATTAACTACCTTTAATTTATTGCGAGGTCATAGGCTCCATGTATTCGGAAAGTCTAAAGAAATTTTCACGTGTTAAAATTGTTAATACTTCAATAAAAAATAAAATAAAATAAAATTAAAAGCCTTTAGTTATTATGTTTGATATGCATAATTAAATTTCTACTGAGGAAAACTCATCAACCAATTTCGTTTTTCTTAAGTATCAGATTTGATTCTTCTTAGTATAAAAATACTCTTTTTTACACCGATGAAAATATCGGTTTTGAAGCAGATGGCATGAGAGATATAGCAGAAATTTCTGCAAATAAATCAAAATTATTTGTCAGTACGGTAGTTTCATGAGCATCTTAATTGGCATAAATAAATAGAATATTAATTGACATTATGTAAATTATTTATATTATCATGCAAGGCATGTAGTTTTAGGAATCATGTATCCGATATATGAAAAATGAATGTAATGTAGTTAAGCCGCTCAAAATGTACACCAAGAGCCTTTTTTCATATAGATGAGAAGTAAGAGGATAAGAGAGGATAAAAATGTAAGAGGTAGGATAAGATGTAGGATTAGACCACGCACCTTGCGTTCCATGTTCGGTCACCAACACCTTTACAGCACCATCATCACCAGAGCCATCACCATCATCACCAGGGTTAGCACCATCATCACCAGAGTTAGCACCATCATCACCAGGGTTAGGACCATCATCGCCAGGGTTAGGACCACCGTAACCACCAGTCGTGGTAGCCGCAGTGGTGATATGTTGGTTGTCACAGCAGTGGTAGGTGTTGGTTGCTATGTTCTTGCAGAAATACCTACAGGCGTATGAGCTCTGCAGCAGCAGCAGAGCTAGCAGAGTGAACTGCAGAGTAGCCATGATGCTGGACAGGTTCAACTGCACTCGTAGTTCTGCAAAAAATAAGCGATTATTTTTAAACGAATGAAACTCCGCAAAAAATTTAAATTAATGAAATATCACGAAACATTCACCAGCAAACTTTTGTTTTTCTCGGATTTTTAATAAATTTCTTCAAGTTTAAATTCATAGATTACTTATACTACTGATATAATTGAAGTAAAGTAACGCAAGTGCTAAAAAATGATGAATGAGTATGTTGTTATCTCAACATCGCATAGTCGTGTTACTTGTAGCGTCGCGTCGCACGCCATGCAATGTTACTTTCAACTTCGTATTGCACAATTGCGTATTTCGTCGCGCATCTCAACGGCGCCCGGCCGCCGAGCTCTGGCCAAACTTCCGTCCTTTGTTCCGCGTTTTAGGAGCCGCGCCTCATAAGCAACAATCTCTCACTGAGGTAAAGCGTTGCTGGCAACAATCTCACACTGAGGTAAAGCGTAACTGGCAACAATCTCTCACTGAGGTAAACCGTCACCGACAACAATCTCTCACTGAGGTAAAGCGTCACCGGCAACAATCTCTCGCAGAGGTAAAGCGTCACCGGCAACAATCTCTCACTGAGGTAAAGCGTCACTGGCAACAATCTCTCGCTGAGGTAAAGCGTCACCGACAACAATCTCTCACTGAGGTAAAGCGTCACTGGGAACAATCTTTCACTGAGGTAAAGCGTCACCAACAACAATCTCTCACTAAGGTAAAGTGTCGCCTGCAACAATCTCTCACTGAGGTAAAGCGTGGCCGGCAACAATCTCTCACTGAGGTAAAGCGTGGCCGGCAACAATCTCTCACTGAGGTAAAGCGTCGCCTGCAACAATCTCTCACTGAGGTTAAGCGTCACCGAGCGATTGTCACCGGTTACGTCACATAGGCAAAAGAATTTCTTCGTGTCGGATCGTTATAAAGCAAGAACGTGAAACGCGTAAATGCACTCTCTTTGAAAAATATAATGTTGAAAAAAATAATAAATTGTTTATAGCGAAAAATTATGAAAGGAGTCAATAAATTGCTCATAACCGCGGAATGGGAAACAATGCATTTAATTTAATTCATATTGTATATTTTTTATGATATCAGATGTCTCGCTCTTTAATCCGTATAGCCTTTCTTTACGCATTAATATAGCAGTAATAATATTGCTCAGGTTGTCTAATTATGTACATTGGTTAGTCTCATTTGTACATGGTACACAGTCATATAAATTCAAGTCACAATATAATGATTAAATTGAAATGATAACTAAATTATTTCGAATTCAAGCACCAATAATGAATTTTTTTTACACGCTAATAGAACTGCCACCAGTTTCTTCGTGGCTACAGTCAGTTTATGAAGGTCATCTTCTGAATCCTGAAAATCAATGAAATTAGACTTTGCGAGCATCAGATCTCAGCAGGGCTGGGGAAATTTGTATTATATTGTTATTGAATTTTGCAATCTCGATACCAATAACAGTTTTTAGAATTTTTATTATCGTAAAAATCTTCGCTCGTGAGCTCGTCCTGGTCATGGGTGTATCCTGGTATGGGTGTGTTAAGACTAACTTCTTGTCTGTATTTGGTGAAATAACCTCATTTTATTTTGGTTGATGAAGTTTTTAGGTAAAATTTTTCGACAATGAAAACTCGTTGCTCAGAATTTAGCTGCATTGTAGGGGGAATCTTCATGTTATAAATTTAATAAGCTTTAACTATGAAATATATAAATAACTTTGGTAACATAGATACCAAATAGAACTTGAAGTTATACTCTTTCATCTTGCTTTTATTTCATCTTTCTATGTTTAATACTTTTTGAGTTATAAGCCTTTACCTTTAGCAACTTTTTTGGGGTTACCCTGTATGATCACATCGCCTTCCGGTGACCATGCAGGAGTGACCATCCGGTCATCATGTTATATTTATAGCGACGACTCACCTCCTGTTCCGTTTCTTTGTGCTTACTTGTCAGAATATTTAATAACAGTTAAAACTTAAACGATAACGTGTACAATGTATATGGACTAAAAATAATTATTTTCTCAATGATTTAGTTGATTCGTGGTTAAATGCCGATCGGAAGATAATGGGCTGAGGCTATCGTGTGCGTGAACTATTTTTAAAGCAAAAAAATTGTGGGAATTATACAAGAAATAAATATGATATTCATTTGAAAAATAATTTGAGCCGTATTACCCGTTGAGAAGTCTATTTAATTTGGAGTAAATGTGTTGATAATTCGTAGCAATCAATGTTTATTTAATGTTGTATACGTAAAGTTCCTCTAGGAGAGTAAAAAATCATTCAAGATAAACGTAATTCATGGAACTTCTCATATATATACCGACTATAGAGTTAAGTAATCATCGGTACCCGACCTCGAGCTTGGATATGATTTCTTATAAATGTTGCAATGGAACCATCAATAATTATATTATTCAAGTCCCTTAGACATCAAAGAGTAAGACTTCGCCCAAATAACGAAAAACTTATTTTACTTATGAGGGTCATTCTAACTCAGTGTAACCTGCCAAAACGACCACTTTCTGCTGGTGCTTTGGTAAGAAAGTATTGAATATTTTGATGATTTTAATCAATTTTTCTGAATATTCCTGAAGCAAAAAAAGCCGGCGGGGGACTAGTCGGTCACCGACACGGACCACTGCACAGGAAATGGAGTGTCATTGTTGGCTCAGTCTTCACGCTGCACCTATCGTCCGCAAAACGAATATCATCTTGCATAGCAGAGCAGCCGATGTAGTGCGTGCGGAGACTAAGAGAAATGGAAGAATCATTGTTCAAATAGAAATACACTCTTTAGCCTTGTGATATTTTTTCTGATACGTAGCACTGATAAGTCATTTTTCGGACTTTTTTTTATTAAAATTTGACTCATTTTTATCTAAGTCTGACTCATTTTGAACAAATTCTAACTCTTTTTTAATAAAGGTTGAGTCATTTCTAACAATCTTTGACTCATTTTTAACATATTCTAATTCATCTTATAACAAAGGTTGACTCATTTTTAATAATGTCTGACTGACTTTAAACAAAATAACTTCACTTCTTGCTGTTTGTTTTTTGTTTGTCTGCTACAAACCTTATAATCGATATTTAACACACTTTTACCTCTCTAATCGATCTGAAATTTTGCACACTGGCGTAACGTCATAGACAATGCATGAATCATTTGATAGAATAAAAAATTTTAAAATTTTAAATTTTTTGTTGAATATTAAAAAAATTTAAAAATTAATTTATTTTAATATATGAAAATAAATTTAGAAATTCGTTGTAATTTTAAACGCATAATATTTTCATATTAAATCTGACTGATTTTTGACAAAAATTGATTTATTTTCAATGTCTGACTTATTTTTAACAAAGTCCAACTCTTTTATAACAAATTCCGACACCATTTTATCAAAGTTTGACTCGTTTTTAATAAAGTCTGACTCATTATCAACAAAGTTTGACTCATTTTTAACAAAGTCCGACTCTTTTATAACAAATTTCAAAGCAATTTTATCAAAGTTTGACTCATTATCAACAAAGTTTGACCCATTTTCAACAAAGTTTGACTCATTATCAACAAAGTTTGACTCATTATCAACAAAGTCTGACTGGCTGAGTGCGCACAACACATATCCAACTGAAAAGTGTTGTATGTTTTTACAGCGGCGTCGGAGCGTGCAGCAGGATCGATATTTTCTCAAGCCGGATTCGCAACCGCGCGCGTTTTTTCTTCATATGAAATCTTATAAGATTTCACTCTCACACTTGAGGTGAAGGGCACGTGCTCGTTCTAAATATGGTTATTTTAATGAGTTTGATAATGTATAAAATTTTTACTTTATTAAAATTTAAACAGGAGATGTTTATTTCGTATGCCTCTGAGGTTTTTTAACCACAGATTCAACGTTGAATTTGATCGTAAGGTCCAAAGCTTTCATACTCATTTCAATATCACCTCATGCAATAATTCATCTATGTTCCTATATATGAATTAAAGAAAAAAATATATAGGTATAGACCCCAATCAATACTTTATTTTACAGAATTATTGCCTGCTACGTATTTGGGTTTATAATACTCCTCGAAATACAAATATCCGACACCTATTTCTTTTCCGAATTTTTGTTTTACAATTTCTAGTGATTTTTAACGATTTTTCCTCCATCCTGTTCCTTACACCGGGCTCTCCTATCAAGAGACTCCCCCACGTACACGCACCCCCAACCTATCTTCTCCCTAACTAGCGCACAGATATTGCATCACGATTGGTATCTTGATTTAAATACTTTTTATTGTTTATGATAACATTGTAAATAATTATTATATGTCGATTGTGCATGTAATATGTAGGTTATTGCTGTTGCTGCATATGAAGATTTTTGGTTAGGAATTAAAATAGGGTTTGGAAGTTAAACAGTTGAAAAATATAACTCAGTACTCACTGCAGTGAGTGACAGAGAGCGCATTTTCTCGCCGACGAAAACGTGAAGTCACGGACGGACAGACAGACGGACAGACAGACGGACGGACAGACAGACGGACAGACTGACAGACAGACGGACGGACATGGTGAGCACAATAGGGCATTTTTTCCATAAATGGGAAAATGCGCTAAAAAGACACGAATCTAAAACAGATTTTTTTTAACACGAATTCAGAACTAAAATTTTGTTTGCGACATCAATTGAAAATCAAGAAAACAGCATGAAGTGTGGTTGGCACATCATTAATAAAAGATGCTATAGAGTAAAATTGCTCAATTTATCATGCTGTTAGCCTGACCAAGTAAGTATGAGTCCAATGCAAAACAACTTGTAATTTACAACTTTCCTTGGTCACGTGACACTGAAGGTGAAAGTATTATACTTGCATGTCCTGCTGAGTCATCGTTCTGGGCGAGTTTTTTCTTTAAATGAATTTTGATGAGAATTCTTTCACGTGAATTTATCGATGCGACATAACGATGCTCCACACTTCAAATTCTGCGGCCGACTTTCCAGTTCACGACATTGCACTTCTAAGTATCCTGAACTCATAAATGAAATTCTGAGAAGGTAAATTTTAATGTACATTTTGCCAGAATTTAAGGATCAAAATACAGCTCATAGTCCATGTATCAAATGCAATGAAATCGGCAGAGTTTTCAGGAATAATATTAAAATTTTGTTTCATCAACAAATGACAACTGGAATGGCTATCAAGGCGTAAAATTTCAAAATTTTGCATAATTTAGTTTCAAAATCGCCTGCTTGATTCACAATAAAATTGTACTGATTTTTCCGGCAGCAGAAGAAATGTCAACTCACAGCTTATGTCCAATAATTTGCACTTATTTAATAAAAATGTCTATTTGAATTTATATAGATAATAAACCAATCAGACTAAAGATTCATAACTGAAAGTGAAGCCTTGTTGAGGAAATTGAAAGCCCGGGGACCATCTTGAAGACCGGTTAGAAATCGGACCGCGCGTCGCCCACTGACATTTATAATAGAGCAATATTTGGACATAAACTTTAATGTTATTTTGAGGTTTGATCTCTACTAAAGGATGTTTTGGATGTTTTGATCAACATGGACGTTTTAAATCGAAAATGGTTGCTCTTATTGGTGCCTAATTCATCTAAATTCAAGAATTTAATTCAGAAGTGGAATTTAAGATTTCAAGTCATGTGTGAGCAATTTTTATACGAGGAAATTCGGACATACTATTAATATATAATATTAATAGTCGCTGAAAATGAATGGAATTGAACTTCGAATATAAGCAAAATTATTTATAAATACCGTATGTGCATGTTATTTATATTCATGGAGTTCGAAGAAAGCATATAAATATGCGCGCGCAGCTTGAAAAATCCAAATTTCAACACCAGTGAAAAATGCTCGTACGTGTATGCGTCCTTGACAGGCGTGAGCACATGCCAAAGTTAAAGTCCTCCAGGCAGATGACGTTGAAACAAAGTTGATTCGGAGTTGATTCTGCTAATGCCTAAAAAAAATTAAATTAAAGTCAGATGTCATGAGTGAGGTTGGTCGCTGTGAATCATATGTGATACTTTGAGACACTTTAGTCAATGACAGCTTGAGACACGGCAACGTACGACACTTTTGAGATGAATTATGTATTGTACAAGGAAAACACACTAGGAGCACACATGCAAAACTAAAAATGGAAAACTCAGATAGAGGGATAGCAAAATAAAAAAACTTAAGTGAGAAAATTCTCAAGATTATTTGACTCAGACGCTTGAGTCATCCAAGAAAAACAAGGTTTGCAAAATTGAGCGACTTTAGAAAAAACACTTTGGAAATTTTTAAGCCGTTTACAGAAAGCAATAGAAAAGGAAATTTAAGACATTTATGTAAGACGCTTGACGACTTGCGACTCCGAAAAAAGACATCCCACCAGAAAATCACTTGGTGTACGATTTAATTAAGAATCATGAAATTTACACTTTTATGATGAAATTTCATTCATCGAGAAGCAAGAATGCACGTGTCAGTATAACTAAAAATAGATATTAGGAGTGAAAACTCAAGACACTTAGATCGCAGAAAAATGAACATTGCTGTTTGATGCAGAATATTAAAAAAAATTAATTTAATACATTTTGAGGGCTAGAGAAGCTCGGAGATGGCGTGTTGGAGGTCATACGGTCACTGACATAAGAGTCGCCACTCAACAGCTACTGCACATAACTCGCCGCTAGTCAATAAAAACCCTATAGTATTCACCAAAACTACGATGTCTAGGGTTTAATTACAGCATAATGCCTACCAAGCGCTTTTTGTTTTGCTAAAAGTTGTGGTTTAGTTTTCTTAATAAAATAGATTTTTTTTATCGCGACGTTAGAGTGTATGGCACTCAAGCGGCATTGACGTTAGACTAAGAATTATGAACGAAAAAAGCTAACTACTTATAAGGCGTTGCAGTCACTGCGATACCAAACGAACATATTTCGGGTACACGCTATTTCGTCGTGACCGTTCTGAGAATCAAGAATTATTAATTGCGGACATTTTAGTTAATTACCTTGTATATAAGCAGGTAAAAATAGATTTTTATTATTTTAAGCTAATATTCTAATATTCTATAACAGATACGTCGATGACATCTTTTTTAATTTTCAAATACCCTTCTCATGTCAAAACAATCTTTGTTTTCCTATACTTGCAACATAATTCCATTAAATTTACCATAGAGCTTGAATCTTATTTTAATAGTTTGTTATTTCTCGACTGTAATGTTACTAAATCTAATGGCCGTTTTCAGACTTCTGTGTTCTGAAAGCCGACATTCACCGGTCTAAGTACCAGCTTCTTTAGCTTCTGTTCATTCCGATTCCAGTTGAATGGTCTTTAAGCATTATTACACAGAGGCTTTCGTATTGTTCTACATACCATGCTATGCACACTGAATTGGAAATTCTGCCCAATATTTCCTCATTTAATGGATTTCCGGCAAGTTTGTTGTTTACCCAAATCAAGAAATTCATGTCAAAGCGATACAGTGAGGTTGCGCCCGAGTGCGATACTAGGAACGTTGTTTATTCTAGATACAAAGGTATAATCCCTGTTCATGCGCGATCGTGCCTAGTTTATCAATATTGTTGTGCACGATGTTCATCTGCGTACGTCGGGATGACGTCACGCAATCTTTATTCTAGGTCACAGAGCATAAGGGCAGGATTTGAAGCACAGGACAGTTGCTATGTTCCTGTATATGAAAGTGATTTTAAGATGTTAGCTTCCACCTCCAGTACTTCAGATCAGCGTATTTTAGAATCCTTATAAATTTTTTAACTTAGTCCCAGTTTGAATTCAACTTTTAGCTCCTATATATCATCATGAAATTGTGAGTAGATAGTTTTTTTTATCGTGCTTTGTCTTTTATTTGAGTATTCAGGTTTTATTTTCAATTTCGTGATTTTCACGAAACCGAAACTTGTGATCCTATCTGCACATACTATACTAACTTGTGATTCTACCTGCATTATACAATTTTCGTACTGACGATGGAGATGATCTCTGAATCGTTTTATATAAAGATATAATGAACGTTTGCATAATTTTTTTTGCTTATAAATTTCTAGTTAATTTGCGATTCAAGCAAACAAGTGACATAAATACTTTCACACGTATCAAAATGAAAAAAAATTGGAATAATCAATTGTAAAGCATGTAAAGTAAAATGAATACAATGGTTTGATGAAAATGTTTCCTTGCAGTACTTTGAACACTTGTGTAAAGTCGGAGACAATGCATGAATCAATTGACAGAATAAATAAATTTGAAATTTTAATTTTTTAATATAAAAAAATTTAATATTTGAAAATAAAGTTAGAAATTCATTGTACATGTGTAACATCGGAGACACTGGATTCTTTAGAAGAGTTGTCTTTAAAACGCAATTTTTAAACGCAATTTTTTATGGTAAACTTTAATTATTCACAGTCCCGATACATAAAAAAATATTGACGTTTGTGCATAAAAACGTAGTAAGACATAAAATTAAACTCGTGTGTGTAAGGGATGTCGAACGCGTGCCACAAAAACTATTGCGATGATGGAACTGACAAATTTCTAATGGAAATCGCGCGCACTGTTCGAACCCAAGCGCGGTTTGACATTTACATCTCAATGTCTATCATATAGATTCAATAGCGTAGAACGCTTGGTTCTAGCGACTCAGGGTTTGATATGACATTCAACGAGTCATGGTTTTGACTGTTATCAACAAGAGTATGGCAGTCTTGTGGGTAGAATTGCTATAAGGTAAGATACTATAAGACAAGCTTCTACTGTTATATGTATAGAGACGGATCTTGGGCTGACCTCTAATAACATGTATACTAAGATTAAGTTCGAACTGGTACTTAAGTGGCCAATTATATGTCTTTAAGAGAATATATTTATTTTCTCTAAAGGTCCAAGATTTGTATGAGATCCAAGTTCTTCTGCGGTAGTTATCAATTAATTACCTAATTAAAAAACGACTGAAACCAAACAGCTGAAATTAATAGAGTTGTTCCGCAAATGAAAAATTAATAATCACCCCTGGTTTGTTTGAGGTTCAAGTTAGTTTACGATAGTATTTTTTAATTAGGTATTTAGCTCAATTCATGGTGTATATAACATGGTTAATCATGTCTCAAAAACGACTGAGCGCACATAGCTGAAATTAATAGAGCTTCCTTGGAGATGAAGAGTGGCACTATACAGGGAAGAGTGACGCCATAGAGTGTGGAAACACACTCTGTTGGAGTGTTTAGAGCGGCAGCCGATTGAAGAGTGTCACTATAGAGTGTGCAGGTTCACTCTATTTGAGTGTTTAGAGTGGCTCCAGAGGAAAGAGTGTCACTATAGAGTGTGCAGGTACACTCTATTAGAGTGTTTAGAGCGGCAGCCGATTGAAGAGTGTCACTATAGAGTGTGCAGGTACACTCTATTTGAGTGTTTAAAGCGGTGGCAGAGGGAGAATGTGCAGGTACACTCTATTTGAGTGTTTAGAGCGGTGGCAGAGGGAGAGTGTCACTATAGTGTGCAAGTACACTCTATTTGAGTGTCTAGAGCGGTGGCAGAGGGAGAGTGTCACTATAGTGTGCAAGTACACTCTATTTGAGTGTCTAGAGCGGTGGCAGAGGGAAGAGTGTCACTATAGAGTGTGCTGGTACACTCTATTAGAGTGTTTAGAGCGGCGGCAGAGGGAAGAGTGTCACTATAGAGTGTGCAGGTACACTCTATTAGAGTGTTTAGAGCGGTGGCAGAGGGAGAGTGAAAGTGTGAGTTGTCAAGACAAGGTCGCTGCTGCTGGAGCTGTCGGTGCGAGAGCTGAGGCTGTCGCTGATATTACCAGTGCACAAAATGCAATAATCAATAGGCTAATGTGATGATTTTTTGCAGGAATGTTCAATGAAAAAATGTAAAATATGAATTTCTGTTCTTGTTAAATATTTTTGGAAAGAAAGGTGCGTTTCTGAGAAATTGAAAATTTCGAGGAATATATAATATAAGTATACATAATATATAATTGTGTAGCAGGAACGTTAATAATAAAACTACGTTAAAAACATTATCTGAAAATGAATGTAAAATAGAAATCTATATTTAGGCATAAATTCCTTGAATAAATATAGAAAAAACATTTATTATAAAAAAAGAAAACAAAAAACCAGGTCGCCGCGTAAAATTGAAAGTAATAGGCAATTTTGACGTTGATTGTTACATTAGCCATAATGATCAAGAACAAGGGAATGAAGTAAAGAGAAGAGAAAGTAAAAAGTGTCATAATGCATCCAAATTGCATCGCTAATTGTGATAGAAATCGATGCAATTGCAGAGCAAAATCCTGCCATGCAGTGCACTTGTTATGTGCTATCTTTATCTCGTTATCTAAAATGAATTAAGATTAGGTGGATAGTTAGAGAAAGAAAGTGAACGTTATAGTCATAATTGCTGTGACTAATATATGCTCGAGAATAAGGACGGGTAATCTATGAAAAAAATTGAATGTTCTCTTATCAACGAAATTTTTAGTCAATCACAGTATATACATTATGAAAAATCATCTCGAAGTTGCTTGCAATTTAGCATTAATTATAGCATTAAATGAATTGTAAAGCTGGATATAGTCACAAATTTTATCAATATTGGCTGGATTTTATCAATATTGTGGCTATTGGCCACAGAGCTGGATATAGATTTTATAGTCACATACATAATTTCTGCATTGTTTATCTATACATCAGAGACCTTTTCTTTTCCCCAAATCCAAACTTGGATGCTTGCAGATTTCAATTTTATATAAATCGATTTTCTACAAACAATCGAAAAAAAATTGAAATAGATTTCACGAGATCTGGTAAGCTGTTATACTTGATCGCTTAAACGATCGTTGGCAACACGATTTGCAAACACAGTTACAATGAAGCCATGGGAGCTAGAGTACGAAAACGCAAGTGATTATAAATGGTATTTGAGAGACTATCATTTGTCCAGAAGATTTGCTTCAACAGGAAACTAGTAAGTTATGTAAAAATGCAGACTATTGCTCATGAGCTAGTAAATTTAAACTAGCATGAAGGCTATTCTTCTTAGAATGAGCCACACTCAAAAACAAAGCAGGATTATACTGCATAAAAAAAACGGTTCGGTAAAATCTTTGCTCTTAGATTGATTTTATGTCAAACTGTTTTTATTAAAACGTTTTGTGTTGCTGGAATTACGAGAGCAATTACGGAAGAGTGTAATTATAGACCTGCTTCAAACGTACATCTGTCCGTAACTAGATTTGTTAGCTGTACATGAATTTTTAAGATTCGTTTGCTGTACACGAATTCGCAAGATTAATGTGCTGTACATGAATTCCTGACATTTGGTTGCTGTGCATGAATTCGTTAGATTCGTGGGCCCAACACGAATTTGTGAAATTCGTGTGATGTACACGTCTTCGTAACATTTGTGTATTTAACACGAGCTCGTTAGATTCGTGTTTCGTGCACGAATTAATAATTTTTTGCTGCATACGAATCTGTAAGATCCGTTTACTGTACACGAATTCGTAAGATTCGTGTGCTGTACAACAATGCACGAATGCTGCGTCGCGTTTTTATGGACTTACGTTCAACGCAAAATCTACTCCTGACTCTGCGCCCAACCTCAGAGAGTAAGCTGTGTAAATCAGTGAATGAAAATGGCTTTACACAGCTGAATGAATGATTATGAAATTAAATGAATAATTATGAAATGAAATGAATGATTAGGGAATTTAATGACATTGTTTCAAAAGGTTTCTAGTACAAATAAAAAATTATGCACATTATGATTTGCAAAAAAATTAGATACATATTTTACTTCATAACTCGTTTACATTCTGTGATACCTGATATATTTTCATTTCTTAAACCCATATCTAACAAGCATAGCATCAATTAAACTACAAATTAAAAAATATATATTTTGCGAGGAATCTAAATGGTAACTGCTCGTGACAGTCAGACATCAAAGTCGCATTTTGTACCCTGGAACCTTATATCGACAACTAATTAGAAGAAAAAAAACGTTCCTGCAACGAGAAATAAAATAACTCACTGGATAGTCGCAGGCGTATTCACTTGTACAGGGAGAGAGACGTGCGGCTCCCACGACGTCCAGCGGCTGACTGGCGGGTCAGGCGGTTGACTTAACGACCCTATGCGGTGCTGCTGGTGTAGCTGCAGCTGTTGTGGTGCTGCTGGTGTAGCTGCAGCTGTTGTGGTGCTGCTGGTGTAGCTGCAGCTGTTGTGGTGCTGCTGGTGTAGCTGCAGCTGTAGTGCAGCTGTAGCTGCTATAGCCTCCACAGTAATGGAGTCGTAAAGTTCCAGCATTTAGTACGGACGCTATTTATGTGCGATTGTTAATGAGATCTTAATGATTGTTTGCGCTGGTTGTGTGTGATTGCATGGCTTGCTTATATCATGACAGAAAATTTAATTGTTGAGAAAGCTGGCAATGCAGGAAGTATGGCAGGTCTATGAGCGCGTGTTATATAATAACATTTTTATTTGATAGGACTTTTATTTAATTTTGTGGGCCTTTAAGCTGAAATAGATGTTGCAAGTGTTGGAGCCAGTCTTTGTTACAAGAGCAACTGACGCAATGATTGTAGTGGCTCTAGGCAATAAATGTTACAACAATCGACTGTACAAGTGTAGCAGCAACAAGCGACTGTACAAGTGTAGCAGCAACAAGCGACTGTACAAGTGAAGCAGCAACATGCGACTGTACAAGTGTAGCAGCAACATGCGACTGTACAAGTGTAGCAGCAACAAGCGACTGTAAAAAAATAGCAGCAACGACCGATTGCAACAACCAAAGCAGTAAAACATAAGAAGCATGAAATTAATTTTACAAACGATAAAATTTACTAATTCATTCACAATAATTGGTGTTTAATAATTAATTCCCTTATAATTAGTGCAGAATAATTAGTGCAGAATGCGGACGAAGAGAAAGAAGGAAGCGCAACGGTTGCGTGTCAAGGCCGCTGTGCTGCGTAGGCTGGCCTGATCGATTGGTTAGTTATCATGTATGACTAATGAGCCCAGCATGTATGACTAATGAGCCCAGCATGTATGACTAATGAGCCCAGCATGTATGACTAATGAGCCCAGCATGTATGACTAATGAGCCCAGCATGTATGAC
>NW_025942371.1:88847-89774 GCF_000764305.2 Hyalella azteca
AGTGATGGACTCTTACCCATCTTAACCTGTCTCTTATACACATCTAGATGTGTATAAGAGACAGCCATACTACAATCAATGGACACCATACTACAATCAATGGACACCATACTACAACTGTCTCTTATACACATCTAGATGTGTATAAGAGACAGTATCTAATGAGCCCGGCATGCATATCTAATGAGCCCAGCATGTGTGTCTAATGAGCCCATGCATCACTGTTTTCGACGTCATACTAATTATATGCGCGGAAGTAAATAACGACAATCAATATACATTACAAATCTCTCATATGGTTGATATGGATCACCATCAGCCCTGAGTCTCATGTGGGGGACAAACAAGATTATCGGTTGAACAAATAAAATTTTTATATACGATGAAATAATTTTTGTCTTATTATGGAATTCAATATTTTATCGTTAACTCGATTCTACAATCAGAATAAAGATTTCAATGAAATTACATATCGCGTGATCATAAGCTTGCCTTTATTCATTAACCAGTGAAAAAATAACAGCATGTTATATTATTTAGACTGCACTAGTCATCATTTCATTTATGTTATATTCCCGTTGAAGTGATCACTCTCATCAAAGTATAGACTAACATTATTGTTAGCCTTGACTTAAATGTAGCCTTCTTACGTGGAGGCCATAAATGATATAAGTGTGGCCAATGTGGTTTCCATTGACTGTAATGTGGAGTCCATTGACTGTAATGTGCTGTCCATTGACTGTAATGTGCTGTCCATTGACTGTAATGTGCTGTGGTCCAACGTCAGATTGCAGTTAAAAGAAATAATATTACTGTCAATGAACCCCACATTACAGTGACACCATACTACAATCAATGGACACCATACTACAATCAATGGACACCATACTACAATCAATGGACACCATACTACAATCAATGGACACC
>NW_025942372.1:0-15083 GCF_000764305.2 Hyalella azteca
AAATATCAGAAGCAGCACTGATGCAAGGAGTTTTTTATCAGGCTTCTATAGCTGGGTAGAAATATCATAAGCAACACTGATGGAAGGAGTTTTTTTCAGGCTTCTATGGCTGGGTATAAATATCAAAAGCAGCACTGATGCAAGGAGTGTCTGATCAGGCTTCTATAGCTGGGTAGAAATATCAGGAGCAGCACTAATGCAAGGAGTTTTTTATCAGGCTTCTATAGTTGGGCAGAAATATCAGGAGCAGCACTGATGCAAGGAGTTTTTTATCAGGCTTCTATAGCTGGGTAGAAATATCAGGAGCAGCACTGATGCAAGGAGTTTTTTATCAGGCTTCTATAGCTGGGTAGAAATATCAGAAGCAGCACTGATGCAAGGATTTTTTTATCAGGCTTCTATAGATGGGTATAAATATCAGAAGCAGCACTGATGCAAGGAGTTTTTTATCAGGCTTCTATAGCTGGGTAGAAATATCAGAAGCAACACTAATGCAAGGAGTTTTTTATCAGGCTTCTATGTCTGGGTATAAATATCACAAGCAGCACTGATGTAAGGAGTTTCTTATCAGGCTTCTATAGCTGGGTAGAAATATCAGGAGCAGCACTGATGCAAGGAGTTTTTTATCAGGCTTCTGATGTGTATAAGAGACAGGCTATAGAAGCCTGATAAAAAACTCCTTGCATCAAAGCTGCTCCTGATATTTCTACCCAGCTATAGACTGTCTCTTATACACATCTTTTCTACCCAGCTATAGAAGCCTGATAAAAAACTCCTTGCATCAGTGCTGCTTCTGATATTTATACCCAGCTATAGAAGACTGACAAAAAACTCCTTGCATCAGTGCTGCTTCTGATATTTATGCCCATCTATAGAAGCCTGATAAAAAACTCCTTGCATCAGTGCTGCTTCTGATATTTCTACCCAGCTATAGAAGCCTGATAAAAAACTCCTTGCATCAGTGCTGCTTCTGATATTTCTACCCAGCTATAGAAGCCTGTTAAAAAACTCCTCGCATCAGTGCTGCTTCTGATATTTCTACCCAGCTATAGAAGCCTGATAAAAAACTCCTTGCATCAGTGCTGCTGTCTCTTATACACATCTAGATGTGTATAAGAGACAGGAGCAGCACTGATGCAAGGAGTTTTTTATCAGGCTGCTATAGCTGGGTAGAAATATCATGAGCAGCACTGATGCAAGGAGTTTTTTATCAGGCTTTTATAGCGGGGTAGAAATATAAGAAGTAGCTCTAATGCAAGGAGTTTTTTATCAGGCTTCTATAGCTGGGTAGAAATATCAGGAGCAGCACTGATGCGAGGTGTTTTTTATCAGGCTTCTATAGCTGGGTAGAAACATCAGAAGCAGCACTGATGCTGTCTCTTATACACATCTAGATGTGTATAAGAGACAGGCTTTGATGCAAGGAGTTTTTTATCAGGCTTCTATAGCTGGGTAGAAATACTGTCTCTTATACACATCTAGATGTGTATAAGAGACAGGGGAGTTTTTTATCAGGCTTCTATAGCTGGGTAGAAATATCAGAAGCAGCACTGATACAAGGAGTTTTTTAGCAGGCTTCTATAGCTGGGTAGAAATATCAGAAGAAGCACTGATGCAAGGAGTTTTATCAGGCTTCAATAGCTGGGTAGAAATATCAGAAGCAGCACTGATGCAAGGAGTTTTATCAGGTTCTATAGCTGGGTAGAAATATCAGAAGTAGCACTGATACAAGGAGTTTTTTATCAGGCTTCGGTAAACGCGGGGCACAAACAACAGCCACCAACGTGCAGGCTGGCGGCCAAGAAACTCTGCAGGATTTCGCGCAAGCCGAGCCCAACTTGTTTATAATGTGCGCTTATTTATAGGCGGTTTATGAGCGGCCTACTGACAGTCGGTGATTAATATGCTGAAATTAAAAGGCCTATGTTTTTCAGTGATTAACGACGAACTGCTATTCAGCTTTGTTGTGATCTAATTGTAACGAAAGAGCACATGCATATGTTGTTATTATTGACTCCCTTCATAGAAGGAGATAAAGAAACAGATGACATTTCTTTTGTTCTTTCTTCCCTTCTCGCGATTCCTTAGATTTGAAAACAACGATAACTGTTTTAATTATTATCAATTTGGCAAGAAATCTGAATTTATTTGTTTTTATGCTGAAATTTGGATATTAATTTGCCTATGATCTATTCACTATATCAATTAAAGGTTCGGAATAGTAAGTGTAGTGATTTCAATAGATTCACCCACAATTACGCTTAAGCTACATTCAAGTTCCTCGTTCTGAATCAACCGGCTGCATTAATGACATCCTGTCATTTGTTGTTAATAACGATTAAAAGTCCGTGTTATAATTTTTCCTGATGTAATCGTTGACATTGACGATTCAATAAGTCGCGTTGCCGGCTGCGGTCCTGAACATTGCCTTAAAAACACGCGCCTGTCGCTGATGTGACACGCGTGACGAACGATGCGCTCGCTCGGACAAATGAGTGAGATATTGTTTAAATTGTGACGCACTTTATGCGGTTGTGTGAGTCATACTGACCCAGTTTGGCATACGCATGCATCAATGCAGCGACTGCTTTCTGTTTGTGCTGTGGGTAAGAAAGTGTATCACTAATGGGACAATGTGACCCATTCATGACAATGTGACCCTTTCATGACAATGTGACCCATTCATGACAATGTGACCTATTCATGACAATGTGACCCATTCATGACAATGTGACCCATTCATGACAATGTGACCCATTCATGACAATGTGACCCATTCATGACAATGTGACCCATTCATGACAATGTGACTCATTCATGACAATGTGACCCATTCATGACACTGTGACCCATTCATGACAATGTGACCCATTCATGACAATGTGACCCATTCATGACAATGTGACCCGTACATATTTCTCAGTGCCCGGAGCAACAGCCGTGTTATACAAGCGTCCTCATTTGCGGCGCCAAATCGACGCCGCGTGAACTGGATTTTTCCGAGCCAAGCTGCCGTTGTTTTTCCAGTTTTCCAATTAGCGGGTTTTTGCATGCAGCTATAATTATGGGAACGACGTTTCTGGTAATCTTCAGTTTCTGGAACGAATTCCGTTCAGAAACGAATATATATTCGTGTCTGGTAATAATATGTTGACGTTTCTGGTAATTTCCGGGAGACTTTGGGGATTCTACAAGAAAACGAGAGAAAATTTTATTGTTCCTCCGTTTTAGGGTTTTCAAATTTTGTGGACATATCTTATTGAAGCGATTAAATAATAACAAGAAATGTCAAAATCAATAATAATAGCAGCATTAATTATGAAACTCTATAGCATTATAACATTATACCATAATTTATCATGATTTTTTAAGAATAAAAAACAGTTTCTTCAGTCTCTTCTTCTCAAGTAATCAAAATCCATTGTCTGCGTTATAAAATATAGTCTAAAATATCTCAAGGAACATATTTTCTGGTCCAAAACGTCGGGCGGTACGCGGACTTGATGTAGGTGCTGCAAAAACAAAACGGAAATACGGGTACACAAATGACCATAACCGGCACACAGCGGTATACAAATGGCCGTGACCAGCACACGGCGGTACACAAATGGCCATGACCAGCACACGGCGGTACACAAATGGCCACATCACACGGCGGTGGAGGTATGGCTGGTAGATGTGTGAAGTAGATGATCTCTTCACTCACAAAGGATAAAGGTTAAGGTCATAAAGGAAAATAACAAAGTGACTAAAGGTGACTTTATGACTTAACAAAGGTTAAGTCATAAAGGAAAATAAAAAAGGCCTCTTCTGTTCATCCACGAGTTTTTAGAGTAAAAGGCGATGCTGCGCTTGCATGCTCGATCGTGGACATATGAAGTCCGTGCTGCAGTGAAGCGGCGTTAGTCGTGAGCATTGCAGTGTGCTAAAGTATTATGGAAATTTTTAGCTAAACTCATGTTGTTTCTTCACCATGGGTGCACTTTAGGCATCAGTGATAGATGGACGGCTTACACTCACAAAAGAAATGAGTCACGGTGTCCAATTAGCGACACACTTTCCTTTCATTTCCCACAGAGTGAGCAGAGAACGGACGCGGTATTGATACGACGTAAACTGGGTCAGGATAACGCACGCAGGGCAACGAGTGCATCATTATTTGGACAAGGCACCTTTGATTTCTCTCAATGTAGAATACTGCGACACTCCATTACTAATTGCTGGATTATTTGATCTCTTCATGCTTTCTCTTTCTGAGTAACCACAAATGCTCGGATTTATGAAGCACAAGAGTAAATTCCATGAATAAGAGCAGGAGATTTAATGAAAATTTTGCCAGAATTTGAGGAAGGTGTAGATTTAGTAACATCTACTAAAATGAGACCGTGCTTTTGTATTTCTAGCGAGTAGTAGGACTTCAACACCATCCTCAAGTATTATTTTGCCCAGGCAAAGAAGATTAATTTTTAAGCAAAATAATCATTTGTTTTAATGCGTTCCTGAGCCATCGAAACTCTGAAAACTTTGAGCAAAAAGCACTTGTAAAATTTTCTTCTATTGCAGCAACCAACAGTAATTTGTACAAAAAAACGACTAAGTCGCCATAATATTTGTAGCATCTTGAATTCAAAAGTGAGAATGTGAAAGCTATGACGAATTTTACAATTAAATCAAAAATCGCTGGCAAATGGCGCAAATGGTGCAAAAATTGAAAAAAGCTTTCAAGAAGTCAGGAAAGCGTGAAATTTCCAAAGAAGAATCGCGCTCGAGAGAAAGTCAGGCAAGGTGATGGATGGTGTGAGGCCTCAACCCCTGACATTGCTTGCTGCTGGCAGTGTCAGCATCACTGCTACTGCCGCAACCCCTGACATTACTTGCTGCTGGCAGTGTCAGCATCACTGCTACTGCCACAACCCCTGACATTGCTTGCTGCTGGCAGTGTCAGCATCACTGCTACTGCCGCAACCCCTGACATTAATTACTTGCTGCTGGCAGTGTCAGTATCACTGCTACTGCCGCAACCCCTGACATTGCTTGCTGCTGGCAGTGTCAGTATCACTGCTACTGCCGCAGCCCCTGACATTGCTTGCTGCTGGCAGTGCTATAATCACGGCTGCTGTCAGCAAGGCTGCGACACAAGCGGTCTACAGCGTTTGCGATCTGCCAGCAGCGTCTGAAGCATGTTTGGGTAAACAAATATTCGGGGTGAGCGAAATGTAAGACATGTTAGACCTGACCGTCAACCTGCGTGGATGAACCTGCTAAGATTCATGTAAAATATAAGAGATCGCGGCGCTGAAGAATATCCTTGTTCTTTTTACACATAATAGCCAGGATTGGCAAAGTCAAGTTAAAGCATGTTGCGTTGATTTCTGAGTGAGTCATGTTGAAATAAATTGAATTCATTCCTTTATGAGAGACGTTCACACAAGTAACGTTAATTTTTGTTCAGGTTGCGTTCACATAAACTAGCGGTTTATATTTTCTAGCATGCTATTTTTAAATGTTAACCACGTGTCTTTAATATTATGTTTTCCCGTGCCATTTGCTTTCACATTCAAACTGATGAATTATCGTGCAAGATATCTCCATTTTTTCGCGAGGAAAAGCCGTTCAATTGTAAGAAGCCATTTTTAGCTCGCTGCAGCTTTGAAGTGGAATTAAAAATGTACAAATTGTTCCTTCAATTTCTATTAGACTATAATTTCTAGAGATTTCGTTATTGAATTACTGCTGTTGCGAATATCTGCTCCGGTAACACGGCAGAATAATTTCTAATCCTTTTGTTGGCACGGAAAGTCATAATGAAGTTGTGAACAAAACTCGGCCATGACACGGCAAGATACGAGCCTCGTTCTTAGATAAGATAACATGTCTTGAACATTTAATTTTACTTGGTGATGAGCATTTTGCATGCATACCCATGGGAGTCGGTAATATGAATATTTTCACTCAAGTGACTCGGATTTGAATCGTTTTAGGATCCCTAAAACTGAAAGGAGGATCCTTATCTCTCTGAACGGATCAATTGCTGTTACAGAACTCACATTAATTTCCCGCTAAATTACGTGTGCATTTAACATGAATTATGAAACAGGAATTTAGATGTGTACAGAATCTGAACAGCCTTATTTACATATCTGCTGTTCAGACATATCTGAACAGCATTTACAATGTTCTGGATCACGGTGGCCCAGTGGTTATAGGTCAGAGTACCAAGATTGGGGCAGTGAAGTTGCGGTTTCGAACTCTATTTGAAAGTTGTCACCAAGTCGGCGAGAAGGCCGGGCGGTTGAGCACGGTAATATTGTAGAAGTGAATTGCGTGTTCGAGACCATAACAAGCTATGAATATTCCACGATGTTATGAATCGGCGATAGTTATAACGGCCTAATCATCACTAAAACAGATATACCATGCAGTTAGATTCCGAGTATAATTCTAATTTCGTTTCGACTACGTCCTGAAAAGCAACGAAACTGCAGAGAAGTTCATTATTGTGCTTTGGACCAGAAGTGCTCTCTTGACCCAATAATCACCGTATACTTTCCGGAAGGTAAATCTGTTGCCAATACAAGGAGCAGGTATTGCAGTGAAGGAGATAACATTGACAGGCCGCAAACAAGGGAGACAGAGAGGCCCTACAGCCAATGCAATAGTATTGAGTGACGTCAGTGGGGCTACTTTGATATATGGGCCCACGGCTGCCGACGGTTACTAGGCCTGGGTGATTGAATTCTCTTGGTGTTGGTGCGGCGGATGAAGATGAATTTAATTTTAGAATTAATCAGTTGGTTATTGGTTGGTTGAGCAATTGATTGGAATTGTTCCCAATCAATTACTAATTATTGGGGCGGATGTAAAAAAGTGAGTTATTTTCTGGAAATCGGACCCTCGTTTATATCGTTGTGGGCTTCCGATGTCCGGGTGAACTATACGCTCCAGCTTAGCCTTGGAATTTGCATACACTGTAAGTAGGCGCTCTCGCTCTGAAGAAAAATATGCATTTCAATACTCGAGGAAAGTATTTAGTTTAGTCTCAAACTTCCATCAGATGGATGGCAGAGCCATTCGAGAGATGGAGTATCGCTCCATCATTCGATTGACTCCACTCGCTGGCCTCAGAGATCGCTTAAGTCCATAAAAATGAGGCCATTTGTGAACAAATCTTAAGAGAAAAATGCCGTCTACAAAAGCTAAGGGATCAAGGAATTTTTAAATGTTGACCTCAACGATATTGTTCTTAGATGGAATCCGTTGCTCGTTGCTTCCGTTGAGATGAGCGGGAGAAGAGTAACCAGTCATGTGTTTCTGTAGATATCAGCGGTTGAATAGGCACATGTCAAGATAACAAACGTCTGCATACATAAATACTCGTACATTCTATACACACACACACACAGTCTGCACGCACACACCTTCTGCACACACACAGCCTAAACGCAACAACGAACCAGCTCGCTTTGCGTCAGCCGGGACCATCGATAGAAAACTTCCCCCTTTTCCAGCTCGTGGACACTGAGCGTTAATTAGTGAATATGATTCTCGCGAGCTCACGGATATCCCTGAGCAGAAAAGACTCGCATGGACACGGTCATTATGGAGTCTAAAACACCAGGTCGGGCAGTACAATCGGTATTTGTCTACATTCTGGAGCGTGTGATTAACGCTGTTGTGTGTGCCCGGTATCAGGTGCTCGTTTGAAATCCAATTTGTGATGCATTTTCAGTTTGAAAGATTATTTTATAACTTAAAATGATTCTACATAGAAACCTCTACAAATGTGTTTATATATTTTCATGCAGAAGAGGAGTCCGGCAGCACCCACGCAGTCGATGCGCGCGCAGTTGAAGTTGGGATCAGGGTCTCAATACTTTGTGACATCCTAGTATGTGATGTCTATCAAAGTAAACAAGCGTACAAATGAGCTGCAATGCTCATTTGTAAGCCGAGGAGTTTATGATTCAAACATCAAACTCGAGTTGAAGTTTTTCTTTGAAGACAAAGGCTTAATAAGCCTGTCCCAGACTGTCGTGCGGCGTCAAATGAAGCGACGTCCCAAAAAAACTCGACTAGTTTAATTACTTGCAGTTAATTTTCAACGGAGACAGCTAGTGCCGCCTGCTGCCTGCCATGATGCCAGTTTTGTCTGGAGACGTTGCCATCGTGTTGACGTCATGTTGACACATTGTTGACGTCGTGTTGACATTTTGTTGACGTCCTGTTGACGTCGTGTTGACATATTGTTAACGTCGTGTTGACACATTGTTGACGTCGTGTTGACGTCTTGTTGACTCATTGTTGACGTCGTGTTGACACATTGTTGACGTCGTGTTGACGTCGTGCGAATACATTGTTGTCGTCGTGTAAGCAATGGAGGACGTCCCATTGTTGACGTCGTGTTGACGTCGTGTTGACACATTGTTGACGTCGTGTTGACACATTGTTGACGTCGTGTTGACGTCGTGTTGACACATTGTTGACGTAGTGTTGACGTCGTGTTGACACATTGTTGACGTCGTGTTGACGTCGTGTTGACTAATTGTTGACGTCGTGTTAACACATTGTTGACGTCATGTTGACACATTGTTGACGTCGTGTTGACACATTGTTGCCGTCGTGTCTACGTATTGTTTCCGTCGTGTTGACACATTGTTGACATCGTGTTGACACGTTATTGACATCGTGTTGACATATTGTTGACGTCGTGTTGACACATTGTTGACGTCGTGTTGACGTATTGTTGACGTCATGTTGACATATTGTTGACGTCGTGTTGAAACATTGTTGACGTCCTCTTAAGACGCTTTGTTGACGTCTTTTTAAAGGTGCGTTGAATACGTCTCGTAAAGATGCGTGGTCCCTCTCACCATATCAAACAACGTCACCAGATGGTCTGCGCTGGACGTTATTATTAAAGTGTTGTTAATTCGGTCTGAAATTTGTAGGAAATATAAATTTAAGCTTGAAAGGATATATCATTCCTGAATGAAAATATATGATTTCAATGCAATTTTGGCTAAGCAGTTATTGATGAAAATGTAGGAGGCCATGTGGCGGAAAATCCACTCTGCGTGGAAGTTGAAATTGAGACAGGATACACTTCCCATAGAAAATGTTTTATTATAGAAATAATTATTATTATTAATTATAATAAATAATTATGTGTCGGCGACCAAATATTTTTTTTAATGTTGCTATATATTTCGATCGTCGGCCCGGCTTCTATTTGGTGCTTGAAACAGGAAAAACAAGAAATATTGTCGAAAATGATAATCGATGAGCCGATATCAATTAGCGCTTCTCGACGCCCACTGGGAAAATGTAAATAAAGCTCTGAAAGATAATATTTATTTTTATTTCTACTCGTAATTACTGTCAACGGTAAAACCAATCAGGAGATGTTAAAAAGTTACGTGTATAATGTGTATAGCTTTAATTACTCTCAATCGTACTACTTTAGGCACAAAAATATGGCCTATTTTGCTCACGTGTCGTCTTACTAAATTTGAATCAAAATTTCTAATATCCCTTAGTTTTTGTCACAGAGTTATTCCTTACAGATTTTGTTTTGGAATCCGCCATGTTACACATTTGTAGCTTCTAAATAATTTTTACAGATTCATGACCGTCTCTACTACTAGAAAATTGTAATCGTTTATAATGAAAAATTTCTGGTACGCGAAAGTTGTGTGACCTTGCAAGCGAGTTCCCGATAACAAAATTGTCGGGAACCTGTGAGGCAATAAGTTCAGATCTTGAGGGTCGATCCTAGTTTAAATTTTGGACCTAAATGTACTTTTTTCACCTCAAACCCACGAGTTTCTGCAAGGCAGAATAATGAGAAACTTTGGCTGCCTGCAGCTCAAGGCCTGCAAGATGCCTTCGTCTTCTCAAGGCTGCAGCCCAGAACTTCCATTCCCAAAAGCATCATGACGTTATACAGTAAAGTTGGTTTGCTTTCTAAACATTTTGTCGATCCCAAGTTTTTCGTTGCATTGTGAGCTTTTCTTATTAAGTTGACGTAACTTTACGAGACATTGTATTGATATAAATAATTTGAACATTTGAAATACTTCGGTGGCATTCTAAATTTCAGAAGCTTTGTTAATTGTTTTCTGTTCTATTTTTGGAAAGGACCTCGTGGGTGACGCTGACAATTTAAATGGTAACTATGGTAATTTACGTGAAATTCTCACGTGAACCTTATACATGAAAATATTCAGATAAGAGCCTTCGCATTTGGCATTTCGAACAGTAAAGTGAACAGGAGATCTCTTCAGTTCACCAAAAGAGTTAACATGAAATATAATCTGTTTCTCACTCATGTGGACAGGAAACAAGGGAAATAGAAGATATTGTTTCTAGATTTCACATTTTACTTCAGTGTCTAGTATAATGAGCAGGATACTGTTTTGCTTTCGATGCAAAAAAGCTAGAATCAGATTTTGCCGTGAAAAAGAATGACGTTTTTTCTTTCTCTTTTGAGATGGTCACAAGAGGCGCCGAAGTTAATTTTGCATCGAGTTCCTGCGAAAAAAATTCCATTCGATTGCTTCTTTTCCCGACGGACATCTCTCACAAATATCAATTCCAGCGTCCGGGTTTTTTTCCGTGTTTTGGGGTACGGTAGTCTCAAAATCGGATGTCGTGATGCACTCAGCTAAAAATAGTTGCTGGATACACAAAACTTATAAAAGTATATATTAGAATTGAGAAAATATAGTTCTGATGATGCATGTGGGTGTAAATATAGTTGCTAAATTTTTATAAGTGTTTTATTGAGATGACACTACGTACGTAGAGAGATCTGCGTGTGGCCAGGTTTATTGAAAAGTGACAACAAATTTCAACGAATCCCGAATGCAGCCATAAAAATTAGATTATTGGTATATATAAAAATATGTGTACGCCTTTTAATTAGATTAATCTAGAATGGAAGTTACCGCTGACTGAATTTTCATCAGTCTATCATTTTCTATACCAGATGATAGTATTGCAGTGCCTGGAGGCCTATATATAGAAGACTGGTTATCTTCAAAATTAAATGTATGGATAATTAACATTAATTCGATCTTCATCAATAATAGTTGGGAAAACTCATTGAGTTGAATTATTATTGTACTGACCATTCAGCCGGATAACGAATAATTAGCAATAACAGATTAATTTTATGTAAATTATTTGTCTTATTAAAGGCTTTTGTGTTTGAATAAAACTTGGCATGTCAAGGAGGTTGAGTTGATGAGTTTTGAAACTTAGATAGCAGACAAAATAATGTGTGAGGGTAAAGTCATTCTTCTGCCAGAGGTTCTTCCTATTTAGTGATGGTGATGGACGGTAATTACTGAACATCTCTGTTCAGTAATTACCGTCCACTTTTTCTGGTTGTTTACTGCAGAACAGCTGCTGTGGGCTCACACCAAAGCATTTAAAACCCTAACACAGCAAATCTGGTTGCTATTCTGGTCGCCGTGGGCTGTAAAAATTCTTTTTATGGACATTCCATGCAAAATGGCCAACTTCCTCTCAGGAAATGGATTACCTAGAACCAGCTATGAATTCGGTGTATGAAATTTGGCCCTTCTCTGTTCTAGCACAAAAATACCGAACAAAGGGGAAGCATACAGCGTTTCAGGACCTCAAATTCCTGAAAATAACGCCAGACCAGCGTAGCTGACCTTGAGTATATAAGATTTGATGCAGGCAGCAGCGCAGGCGTTAGCGGGAGAATATGCTAAATAAGAGGCCGTCTTTAGGAGCCTATTGCATTTGAAGTGTTTGAAGCGAGCCTTTGACAGACTCGTTCTAGAGACAGCAGATTATAAAGATCCTCACGAGCCTCTACGAATATTATATAATTACGGCAGATAATATTCGTGAAGGAACTTAGAACAAGAAATAGCTTAGCATCTCAGGGAAGATGTTCTCTTCGATGAAGTCACATGGTGCGGGATACACACAGAGAAATAAGTTGGAACGTCCAAATACCGATGCATGTTTTGCATTCGTGTAGGTCTGCTTGACCCAGTTTGGCTCAGCAAAAGGGCGTATCAGTGCTACGTCCGCTGTCTGCGCGTACTGTCGGAAAGAGAGTGTCAGTGTTAGGACATTATGATTCATACATTTATTTGAGTGTAGCAAGTCGGGCTTGAGCGCCGAGTTAACCTCATCGCAGGCGCCCAGTTTAACCCTCTACCGTCGTATGTCACTCTCCGGGAACATAACTTTCAACTTAAATTATACGTAAACTATTGAGCGTAGCAAGCTCAATCAGTGCTTGCTCAATCAGTGCAAGTCATTTTGTGCTCACTAGATCGTATTCTTTTTAAGAAGTTACTCATGTCAGTCGGTAGAGGACTAAATCGAACCAAAAAGATGAGTCTTCATTTAACAAGAGGTGACGTTGTTTGCACAGACTAGCAATGTGTCTAATTCATGTTAGGGTGAAGACAATTCAACCTTTTCGGCTTTGACGGGAATACTCGGAAAATTTAGTGGCCATATTGTCCCGTTTGTGACATAATTTCTCATCCATAGTGCGAGCAAATGGCAACCGTACCACCGATAAGCCTTTCTGCTGGCTGACCGTGACGGTGTGGCCGCAATTGGCGCTATCGTGAATATCATTGTACTAACTAACCTTACTAATCAATTTTCTTCCTATTTCATTTTCTTTGCTGAATTTGTGAAATGAATGAAGCGATTTAACGACGGTGCTATACAGATATTACAACATTTGTGCGATCTCCTGGAGGCCTGTCACTCACAGGAATGAATGGAGCAAATCGTCCAATTAGTGACACGCTTTCTGTACGTAGCACTGATACGTCATTTGGCCGCGCCAAAATAGGCAGGGGTGGCCCGAACAGGGGCAAGAGTAGAATCATAAATTGGTCAAATCTCACTCTGTTAAAATTTATTGTCTAATTAATTTGTTAACTCTCGTTAGCTCTATCTTAATTACTATTGCTTTAACCTTACCCGAGTGAAGACCTCTTGCTCAAACAGTATTATTACTTTTGCTTATCTGTTACTTAATTTGAGTTTGTGCGAGTGTGTTTTCATTTTACTTTGTTCAATGTAATGCATGTTAGTACTTCTGTGTTTCGCTCGTTTAACTAAGATCTTGCTTTACCGGCTTTACGCCAGTACTTTGAACACGTAGGGGTTATTGGCTCCTTGGAGCTTCGGTGTATACCGATTATGTCACATGCCTTAGTGCTGTGAATTAACTTGCATGCTTGCATGCGCTTAACTCCTTTAAGTACGAGCGAACACTCCTATTACTGTTTTCACTATTTTCTTTCTAATAGTTCTCTACATGAGAACTCTTGTCTATAGGGTTCCTCAACGGAAACAAATAGGTTTGTTAGTTTGGTTATTTGAAACTGTTATCATTATTCTGAATTTACTGAAACCATACTGAAATCCATTGCGTTATAACTTTGAATCCATTAATGTTAGTCTTACGTTGGTTTTGTCTTATTCAGATAAGAATCCACGTAACCTCTACTTGGTCTTCGACTCTGCCGTTTCTGATTTTTGAATTGAACTTCTCCTTGCTTATACGTTCTGTTGCCACCGGCAATATTTGGTGAGAATTGGAGAGAGACATATTCACCTAAAACAGTGACTCATTCAACTGAAATTAAATATTGTGTTCTACACTGTTAACGTTCGAACTTGTACTTATATGTGCGGACGTATTCTACAGTGCACGAGTTCATCGTCGCGCTGCCCGCTTCTCGTTACCTTCTGGCTTCGTTCTGCGAACCAATTCTCTTTGCGGAACCACAATAAATGTTTCAACGCTTTCTTTGTTTTTTGATTTCCAATTGTACCAAAATACAATAACTCATTTTTCTTAGGATATTGGTTTTTTTCTCTGGAATAAGTTTTGTCTCTTATAACTTATAGCTAAAAGCTATAACTTAGCGACAAGCTATAATTACTCATATACGCGAATGCCTAAACATGTTTTGACATGCGATCAATCTCAGCAGTTTCATGAACTCAAGTAATTCTGGTTGACACTAACTATAACTTACAATAAAGTTTATTTTGCGAAATGAATCTTTATTTCATGTTGAATGCTTGGTGGTAATTACAGACAACAGCTAATTGCACATTGCGTCTCTTCAGTAACTCTGTGTACAGAGGTTTAAGCCTAACGCTTTGCTACGCGTTGACGTGACCGCGACACGTAGTTGTCTTAGGAGGTCGCGGCGCGTCAATCGGCCTCTTCTTGTGTCAACCTCCTACTGAAATATATGTGCGTGTCCCTGATCGTGTTTCACTGACTCGAAGACTGATACACGCTGAGCCAAGCAATCATTCAGAATGCTTAAGGCAAGTGTAAGATCTAGGAGGTCTGAGTTTTAAGTTCTCGAAGGTCCAGATAACTGCATCTCATAGGTCTAAATAATTAAATCTAGAAGGTCTACATTTTTAGAAATCGAACATCCAAATTAACTAGATCTCGATTTTCTAAATTATTATGTTTCATAGGACTAAATTTTTAGATCTCGAATGTCAAAATTATTAGATCGCGTAAGCCTAGATTTTCAGATCTTGAAGGTCGAAATTACGTATAAGATGTCAAAGGTCGAAATTATTAGATCTCGAAGGTTTATATTCTCGCAGAAATGCCATCTTCCTGACGTGAGTTTTCTCCAGGCTATGCACTCAAAATGATGGAACACAATATAATAATTTAGATGTAGCGCCTATTTCTGCCTATTCTTGTATAGACAAAGTATTTTTGCACATATAGAGGCATGCAGACGTGTGACGCTGTGTACTCATATTGATATGCTAGGAGGTCTGGAGCATTGATGTGCTAGGAGGTCTGGAGCATTAATGTGCTAGGAGGTCTAGAGCATTGATGTGCTAGGAGGTCTAGAGCATTGATGTGCTAGGAGGTCTAGAGCATTGATGTGCTAGGAGGTCTAGAGCATTGATGTGCTTGGAGGTCTAGAGCATTGATGTGCTAGGAGGTCTAGAGCATTGATGTGCTAGGAGGTCTAGAGCATTGATGTGCTAGGAGGTCTAGAGCATTGATGTGCTAGGAGGTCTAGAGC
>NW_025942372.1:15411-38252 GCF_000764305.2 Hyalella azteca
GGGGCATGCATGTGAGGGGCATGCATGTGAGGGCATGCATGTGAGGGGCATGCATGTGAGGGGCATGCATGTGAGGGGCATGCATGTGAGGGGCATGCATGTGAGGGCATGCATGTGAGGGCATGCATGTGAGGGTCATGCATGTGAGGGCATGCATGTGAGGGGCATGCATGTGAGGGGCATGCATGTGAGGGCATGCATAACATATTATATGGGAAGAATATTCGAGGTCTTTCATCAATTAGGTTGCCTCGGCAAGGCTCACAAACCACCAAGTTTCAGCCTGGCAACGATAATTTTTTCACCGTCGAGATTTTTTCCTGATTGGCAATCGAGATACGAAAAATTCAAAGGCCTGGCATGGCCTCTGTAAAAATTTATTCGGCTCCCACGAAGTTTTTTTCACTGAGCCATGGCTCGTGAGCCGTGGACCAGCATCAAATTATCAGGCTGGATTGTGTCCGATGAATATAGGCTTCCATTCGCCCAATGAGTGGCCGCCTAAAAACCGGCCATGAGTTTATAAAGAAATGTGATGAGCGCTCGCAGTTTTAGGAGTAAAATTAGCACCGAATCACTCGAGGTATCAGATATGCTTCCACAAGCACCATAATTCCAGCTTTATGTCAGAGCATTTAAAAAGAGGAAGAACTTTTCATTGAGATGAGGTCAGGTTCTGAAACTGTTTTCAGCCCTGCCGCAGATTTTTAAACTCGTTAATTTCTATCACTTCTTCTTGTTCATAGTACAGTCGATACTTCATTATTGGATAACTCCACTACTGAGGATGCTTCTACCAGCCATTAATTATACAGCAGCGCTTGATGAATAGCTTGGTAGGGTAATTGAATAGAGATTCTTCACAATGAATATCTTATAAATACCTTGCTGGTTTTGCTCTGTTATTTGCATGTCAGTGTTTACGCTCTTTCAAAAACAGAGTTAGAGACATTAATTTGTTGAAATAAATCAAAAGTATTTATTTTTACGACTGCAGTTAGACTATATTTTTTATACTAAATTTCGTGACAGAATTTCAGCACTTCGCCTAATGCGTTGTAGAGACCATGGATCAGTTAGGAATACAAACAAACATGTTCTCTGGACATTCACTCGAGATTAACGGCATTTAGTGTAGTTAAATTGGCTCTGGATTTGTTGGCTTGAGTTAACCTGCTGAATGCAAAATAGTTTGATTACCTTGCCTCATAATAAGGAGTACGACGTAATTATAACTTTATAAATCGTTATAAAGTTATATCGATTATATATATAAATCGATTATAAATCGTTCAAACGACATGTTAAATAAAAGATAAGGAACGCAGACAAGCGATTTTGAACGTGTCTCTAAATTCTAAATAAAGACACTGCGGCATCCACAGTCGGGTTTTATACGCTATTTGCATCGCGGCCAAGATTGAAAATCTTACGATGAAGCTGCTCGCTGTGAATTCTCATATATAAATAGGTGCATGAATTAATTTCTCAGCAGAATTCAGCATCATTTTAATTACGATTTTTTTTTCGTGAACGAGGCAAAGCACTTATTGTTTTATCGATCGAAATTCCGAAGAATTTTATAGCGGTATTTCATAAAAATATTAACGTCGATTTTTTGCGTAATAGAATAAATTTATTGGATTGGGAGGAAAATGTTAATTTGGCTTTTTACCTGCCCTCAGAAAAAAAATAATTGAAAGTCGAGGGCATGCAGGGATAAGGAAAATAAATGTAAATAAAAATTATAAAGTTTAAAGCCGGCACATTGAGTTTTCTTTTTACCAAATAAACATCACAGCATCTTGAGATAATTTTTCATTTTTTTCGGCACTGTTAGAAAAATAATACAAGAGTGAATTTCAACTAAAACTATTATTAACGTTGCCAGAAACTGAAACATCCTACATCATAGTATGATATCCATAATTAATGTTGACAATAACATGCGACATCCTAAATTCAGATATGAAAGCCATAATCAAAGTTGCGTGGTAAAATCCAACTTCGTACATCCCGATGTAATAACTATAATGTTATCAATATTACCAGTACGTGCAAGATCGTACATACTTTTATTGAAAGCATATTAACGTTTCAAAAACAGGCAATTTAGATATAACAGTATTTAGATATGACAGAAAAATAAAAACTGAAGACGCAAAATTTTCATGGCCTAAAGTGTTTCGCACTGGGGCTTGTCAGCAGCAAATCTACAAGTAAAAAATAACTAGCATACCGACTATCAGTGCAGTGATTTTCAACTTAGTGGAATAGCTTATCAACTTAGCTAAATTGTTTTAAAGTCAGGGAGGCCAACTTCGGAGAAGTTACGTCTGCTGTGGTAACTCAAACTTAGTTAGGGCTTCCTCTTCTAATTAGTGAAGTTGAGCTAAGAGTTCATTTTAATATTTATCTATGAATACAGGATGAGAAGCTGGGTCGGCGCACAGCAGCTGCTCACTTTTGGATGTAAATTTGATTACACTTACAAAATATCCTGATTAAAGTGGGGATTCTTGGAAATCGCTTTGTGAGCGGAAACTCTGGAACGGTACTTAATGCAGAAGCTCCTAAAATGGCCAGCATATTTTATTATCTTTATATTTAGCAATATTACCGTTTTCTCACATTTATTCCTAGAGTGTCTAAATGACCAACATTTTATTATGATTTTTCGTCATGATAAAATGTACCACGATGCAATAGTACCCACGTGACGTTTTTTCCTATACAATATTTCTATCAATACTTCTGGCTACCATGTCATTATACGCTCAGTTGGCAGCGCTTTGCAACATACTAAATTTATAAATCTACACAACCGCGATTTGTAATAACAGTATTTCACAGAAATGAACATAGGGTTAGCAAAATTTAACAAGCGCTCTTCAGTGCCATGGCAGCGTAAGTCTGTCCGGCTCTCTTCTCTACCGACATTGCAACATGTATTAACGCAGCCTGCAGCTCTCTGGAGAATTTCAGCGTTTGCCGCTTAAATTTTTGCTTCTAGCACTTGTCAGCAGGACCATTTCGTTCTAAAACTTGAAAATCGAAAGTATAAATCACTAGTCACTGCAGAGCTTAAGGCGCATCTGTTCGTGGATGAATTTTTTTTTGTTATATTTTGTTTTCGACATTCTGAGTTTCCACTAACCATGGAACAATGATTTGGTGCAGTCACGCAGTGAATAACGCAGTGACTGCAAAAACTCACGCAGGGGGTAACGAAAACTTTTTTTACAGCTAAAATGAGCTCAAACTGCAACTTTCACATTTCGCTGTAGATTGCCAAATAAAATATTGAAGATAAAATATATAATTGAACATTTGCAACATTCCACTCTGGTGTTCTAATCACATTTCTGCCCTACTCTTTGCAATGCCCACTGGGATCACCCGCGTCAAGGGGACGGTATGAGGATATTCTGATGGCGCGACCTCACTCGAAATTAATTCGGGATGAGAGTTCCCAACTGACGCACAATATACCAATTATCTCCCAAATTATATTCGTTCCCATTATATGTTTAACTATTGGTTGTATAAATAGAAGCTTCCATATGACCAGGTAATTTTAATATGAAAATGAAGAATTTATTAAGATTTACAAATGAGTGAATAAATTTAGTTTCTCACACACAAGTATGGACGGCAAACTTTTTTTAACAAACGTATTGTGACTGACACATAACGGAAACAAATGTTAATAAAGCAATAGAAATAAGATGATTACAAATTTGTACGGTAATTTTTCACTGCAGAGATTTACACCTCTTGTAGTCTTTGTTCAGTGGAACCACCATTTTCTCTATTTTTAGTCAAGAAAGATTATAAGACGATTGTGAGATAATTGATTATAATATGAGAGCAAGATTACTGATTATAAGATGAGAGCGAGATTATTGATTGAAATAGAAGTGCAAGATTACTGATTATGAAATGAATGCAAGATTATAAAAATTCTAGTGACACCAGCGGTGCAAGGCACCTGCCATGCTCATGGTGTGAATGCTTCTAAAGAAATGCATCAAAAAATATTGGACAGGACCGTGACTGGCATATGCCTGGCACGTGCCCGGCAGTGTGGTGTAACCCGACCTTAATGTTCTTCATCGAGTCTTAGAGGCGAACTTATCGCCCACGGCTAATAGGGGGGATCATCGGTCATTAGTGGCCGACGATGCCATGCCTGAGATTGTAAAACTGGGACGTTTGCTAATTAAGCTCCGGCATATCTGTTGAAACTGCATCGGTCGGAAAATAGATAGAGCTATGGGCGAATCATAAACGATCGCCTATTGCTCACTCCAAAAAACTATGGAAAAATGTAGCCCATGTACTCAATTATTGTCGGTACAGTTTCTGGGGTCAGTAACACGCCAAATAATCATTACTAATACTGAATTGCCGGTACAGATTCTGTGTGAAGTAACACAACAAATATTTGTTACAGGTACTGAGTTGTCGGCCAAATTACTATCCATTTGTCCCCATGTATATAACATAACGATTCATACATTCTGTGATCGCGATTGTTGCCGCATATATTGGCTGCCATTCCTAGCGTTTGTCTAGTCGCAACACCAAGTCTTCCAGGAAGCTCTGCCGCACAAATATGCCAGGCTCGTAAAGCAAGTCCTCAGTCAGAAAAACGAGTGGGTCAGAGACAGAACATAGCACTGATACGCTCTTTTGCTGGGCTAAACTGGGTCAGGATGATACACAAGGACAAAAACTGCATCGGTAGTTGGACAAAGTCTCACTCATTACTGTGAGTGCGTGTGGGGCCAGATTGTCTCTTTTTCCGCCGCTTTGCCATTATTTCCGATGGCACGTATACAGCAGACGAGCGCTCACGATTCTTCCTACGAATTTTTGAACCAAGGTCGCGCCAGTTTTTATTTATCGTGTTTCGTGCTTTAGACTCAGAATTTGAGTGAATAAATCCTTCAAAACTCGAGAAGGGACATGATATTAAAGGGTCGGTTATCGTTCTTCCAAACAACATGATTCCGATTAAATTAAATGTATAATGGAAGGTATCAAGTTCTTCAAGCTTAATGAAGCAGTAAAGGTACTTAGTTTAGCCCACTTATATAGTGCTGCAGCAGAAAACATTGAGTTTATCTCGCTAATGTTTTTATATTGTTCAGATGTCGGGGCCCATTTAGCAGGAGATCTATTAAGAACTTTTTATCTGCCGTTAGCTTTTTGATGGCATTTGTTATCGGCAATTAGGCAAATCAGGAGTTGACATTAATGCCTCATGTAATTGCGAAAGAGCCTCATTATTGCTCATCAATATATTCAGTTTGCGGAAACTTCAACACTTATGCCTGAATATGGAGTCAGCACTTAGTTAACCATGACAAGTATTTCTATTTTAATTCTTTAGTTTGAAAACTGAACATTCCTCATTGGATTGTAGACTATTGCTTGAGCAATTCACTTTCCCATTTTTAGCTAATTATTTTAGCTTTTTATTACAATAAACGACATCTGAACTATTTGTAATACTAGTGCGATCGCACAGCGACTTCTAGGGAAGCGAGTTTTATATTTAATTTCTGTTGCGGCATGAGAATAGTTTTTACAGTACAACGAATCACATTCCTTTGATTACACTGCCAATCATTTATGCAACAATAATCCGATATATTTGAACAGTTGCTGCACTGAGCTGGCATTATTCTAACTCAAGGATGGCAGAAATGCACCGCAGTTTTGCTACTTTGCTTGACCGCCAGCGACGGCGTAAATTTCCGTAGAGTTTCGTGGGACATTTCGCCATTACAGGCGCAGTAGCCGCTTTGATGAAACCCATCAACACTTGATTGCTAATCCAGATCTCATTCACATCAATAGGGGTTTTTAAGGAGAATTAAAACTTCTTCTCAGAGAAATCCGAGAGAATTCCAGCAAATACCAATGAGAGCGTCACAATCTTCGATTTTGCAAAGGTGCGAGTTGTCCTGTCCCAGTTTGATCTTGCAAAAGAGCGTATCTGTGTTACGTGCAGACGATGTGCGTGTCACTATGTGGACAATATATGATCATTTCATCTTTGTGAGTAGTGTCTTGTCGCAAAAAGGCACCATATTCAATAGGGAGCTTGAGTTTCATTCCTGGAATGGCATAAGACAAATAAAATAAGAATAGAGATGAAGTTAAAATGTTTAATGTTTATGAATTTTTCCTATGAATTAACCAAAATTTACTCCCATGTATGCCTCTCAAAGTTTAAGAAAAATTATTTTATGCTAACATATAGTTTCTGTGAATGAAATAAGTGCGTGCTTTGTTGATACAACATGTACAACGAAAGCATCCGTGAATGAGCTAATAATATATCTATTTTATGTTACATGGAAGTGTCCGCAGTGAATTTAATTTTTTCGCAAATTGTTTCTTCCTAATTATATTATGAATACATCGTTGATAAGCTGTTTGTGTATTCATTGGATTTTAAACGAGTTTCTAGAAACCACGCGTACAATATCAAATTCATTCTATTACGAAATGGAAGCAATGGAACCGAAACTATATTACTTCTATGTTTTTATTAAGTTTTATTGAAAGCGAACAGTCTTAATCTATCAAATCTACAAGTGTACAACCGTTTGTCGTGAGTGTTCAACCTGCTTTGAAATGTCAATATAAAGCGGTCGCAGTTTGTCGGCTCTCAGTTGTCAGTTGTCCACCAGTTTTTCAATTATTTTTAATTGTTTGCAAACATTCCTATATCGTGTTGGTAAAAACAATAGATAATTACTACATTATATCTGCCGAACGGGAATATACAAAACATTTTGGAAGCGCTGAGTGAAATGAAACAAAAGTTTTTGGTGATTTCAATAGAAAAAAATGACATCGGGTTGTTAACTCCAGCTGAAAGTGACACTGAAACCGGTAAAATTTTTTGATCAGTTTTTTATTGTTATTCGATAATTTTTCTATTAGATTCAATAATCTTGTCGAGAACTTTTCGAATGAAACTTTGCTGAAATCGAGGTTTGCATTGGATGCACTTTCAAGTTAGTGTGCTATGGTCTTAAATATTTGATGATTACGATTAATTAGTTTCTTATGATTTAGATTAGTTAATGTAATAAATTAATTTTAATTAATATGGTGTGGTAAGTTAGTTTGAGTTGTCATGGCCTTGAACTTCTAAATGCTTGTGCATGAGGTCAGTAGTGGCCGCCATTACAATACTAACCGCGACTAATTATAAAGATACTGTTGCGGGAAACTACTACAGCTAAACACTTTAAGGTCTGTGCAAGCGGGCGCTACGTTTCGGGGAAGGTTGAAATGACTAAGGAGGATGTTCAGGCTAATTTTTACTCAAGAGATTTGAAGAAATTACCTGAAAACGCAAAATGCAATAACACTTGAAAGGTCAAGATGACGAAAATCAATTGGACACAACAATGGGTATGATGAAGTGGCTCCCAACTAGAGACAGACTACATCCGACGAGAGTTCTTATAGTACATTTTTCTCTGCAGTCGTCTTTCGAGTAGTGCGGCGGCTTTAAATCTAGTGTACAAAGCGGGACCAATATCTGGCCCGCTACATTACTGGTCTCGTGTTAAGGAATATTTGGTCCGTCCGTGGCCCGTAGCGCCTATACCGGCGGATGTGAATCGTTCAGTAAAGAGTGGTGATAAGTATTTGAAAGTTGTACTGGTCACCACTAGCGTCCTTGTGTACAAGCACCTGTATAACCTGACTACGTCATGAATGAGTTGAGCAAAGTGGCATTCTTACACTCATGAATGAGTCTTTGGGTGTGTGCATAATGAATGAATGTTTGCAATGTTCTAGTCTTTAATCTAACTCGCGAGTTTGCCAAGGCAGCTACTACTGTCAACTGGAACAGCTGCTACTGTCAGCCACTGCTAGACGTTCCTTCATTGGACGTTCAATGAGACGGCTACAGGCGGCCACTACAGGACGTTCCTCCAATGGACGCTTCAAGTGACGGCTACAGGCGGCCACTACAGGACGTCCCTTCAGTAGACGTCTGAAGAGACGGCTACAGGCGGCCACTACAGGACGTTCCTTCAGTAGACGTCTGAAGAGACGGCTACAGGCGGCCACTACAAGACGTTCCTTCAGTAGACGTCTGAAGAGACGGCTACAGGCGGCCACTACAGGACGTTCCTTCAGTGGACGCTTCAAGTGACGGCTGGAGAGAACGGCTGGCAGTCGCAACAAAAGCTTTTACCGAAAAAGCGCCAGAAAATAAAGGAGGCCAAATTCCGTAGAGGCAGAGCTGGGCAGCGCTACTTTGAAATGTAGCGGCGCTACCGCTACCGCTACAGTAAAATGTAGCGCCGCTACATTAGCCGCTACAATGGCCAAAATTATTGGAAATCTCTAAAAATTTATTGTTCTGCTATTGGGATTCGCTCATAAACATTTAATGATATAAAACATTTTCAAAAAATATCAATGCAACTTTATTGCAATTAACCTAACCGAACTAGTACGGGTTGGATACAGGAAATAAAAGGTACAGTTATTTTTATGTTTTACCTTCCCTACATGGATGTCTACTTTAATCTACCAATCTCAAAAATTATCCACATATACATATAAAAAATCAGTCTTTTATTTGTATATATATATATATATGTATTACTTTTGAGATTGGTAGATTAAAGTAGACATCCATGTAGGGAAGGTGAAACATAAAAATAACCGTGTAAAAATAACTGTAACCAAACTGATGCATGAAAAAATAACTGTAAGTGGTAACTGGTAACAACTTAACAAGTAAAAACTAACATGTTGACACTAATAACAGGCTGAGGTTGACAACATTACACTGAAATCTTTCGTACAGTTTTATTCTGTATTTTATATTATGTGTGTATCATGCTGGTTTTTAGATAATATTTAATATTATTAAGTAAAATCTAATGGCTTTATCTATTATGAATAATTACATACAATCGTGCCTTAAAGATAATGATCAAATTCAAAGGTTCAAACATTTTATTTCAGACTAGTAGTGAATGAATGAAGCAGGATTTTCAATCTTGATAGGATAGGTATTCTTGGAGCCGGGACTGAGGAAATGCACAGTCAAAGCAGAATAAGGCTGTAACCGCGTCAATGTACAGCGGCAACAGGTAATTTGGAGGGTCTGCGTCGCCACCAGCTACGAACCAGGTTGTTTCATACTGTAAAGAATATATAAATTGAATAAATGGACTATATAAACAACAGTAAATGCAATAAATCAGAGTACTATTTTCAATTGAGGTAAAGTAAATAAATAACATTCACCTGAGATTTAATTGAGGGCATGCATGTGAGGGCATGCATAACATATTATATGGGAAGAATATTCGAGGTCTTTCATCAATTAGGTTGCCTCGGCAAGGCTCACAAACCACCAAGTTTCAGCCTGACACCGATAACTTTTTCACCGTCGAGATTTTTTCCTGATTGGCAATCGAGATCCGAAAAATTCAAAGGCCTGGCATGGCCTCTGTAAAAATTTATTCGGCTCCCACGAAGTTTTTTTCACTCAGCCATGGCTCGTGAGCCGTGGACCAGCACCAAATGATCGGGCCGGATTGTGTCCGATGAATATAGGCTTCCATTCGCCCAATGAGTGGCCGCCTAAAAACCGGCTATGAGTTTATAAAGAAATGTGATGAGCGCTCGCAGTTTTAGGAGTAAAATTAGCACCGTATCACTCGAGGTATCAGATATGCTTCCACAAGCACCATAATTCCAGCTTTATATCAGAGTATTTAAAAAGAGGAAGAACTTTTTATTGAGATGAGGCCAGGTTCTGAAACTGCTTTCAGCCCTGCTGTAGATTTTTAAAAAACTCTCGTTAATTTATATCACTTCTTGTTCATGGTACAGTGGATACTTCATTATTAGATAACTCCACTACTGAGGCTGCATCCACCAGTACGCTGCCGCGTGTATAATTAAGATAGGGGGTAATTTAGGGTAATTTATAGCGATTCTTCACAATTAATATCTTATAAATACGTTGCTGGCTGTAATTTGCATGTCAGTTTTTACGTTCTTTTAAATGCAAAGTTTAGAAATTAATTCGTTGAAATGAATTACAAGTATTTATTTTTACGACTACAATTAGACTATATTTTTTGTACTAAATTTCTTGTCAGAATTTCAGCGCTTCGCCTAATACGTTGTTGAAATCACGGATCAGTTAGGAATGCAAGCATAAATGTTCTTTGGACATTCACTCGAGATTTATTCCATTTAGTATAATTAAATTCGCTCGGTATTTGTTTGCTGAAGACAACCTTCTGAATGCAAAATTATCTTGAATAACTTGCCTCATAATAAGAAATACGACGTAATTATAACTTCAGTAAATCGTTCAAACGACATGTTAAATAAAAGATAAAGAACGCAGACAAGTGTTTTTGAACGTGCCTCTAAATTCTAAATAAAGACACTGCGGCATCCACAGTCTGGTTTTATACGCCATTTGCATCGCGGCCAAGATTGAATATCTTACGACGAAGCTGCTCGCTGTGAAGTCTCTTATCTAAATATGTGCTTGAATTAATTTCTCTGGAGAATTCTGCGCCATTATAATTACGGGTTTCTTCGTGAACGAAGCGAAGCTCTTATTGCTTTGTCGATCGAAATTCCAGAGAATTTTATAGCGATATTTTATAGAAGTATAAACGTCGATTTTTTGCGTAATGAAAAAAAAAATTATTGGATTGAGAGGAAAATGTTGAATCGGCTTTTTAATTGCACAGTGACAAAAAATTTGAAAGCCGAAGGCATTTAGGGACAAACAAAAATGAATATAAATACAAATTATTAACTGTAAAACCGGCACATTGAGTTTTCTTTTTAAAAAAATAAACATCATAGCATCTTGAGAAAATTTTTCATTTTTCCGGCACTGTTAAAAAAATAATCTAATATTGAATTTTAAACAAAGCTATTATCAACGTTGTCAGAAACTGCAACGTCCTACATCATCATAGTATAATATCTATAATTAATGTTGACAATAACATGCGACATCCTAAATCCCGATATGAAAGCCATAACCAAAGTTGCGTAGCAGAATCGAACTTCGTACATCCCGATGTAATAACTAGAATGTTATCAATGTTACCAGAACGTGCAAGATCGTACATCCTGTTATTGAAAGCATATTAACGTTTCAAAAACAGGCAACATCCTGAATTTAGATATAACAGAAAAATAAGAAGTAAAGACGCAAAATTTTTGATGACCTAAAGTGTTTCGCACTCGGGCTCGTTAGCAGCCAGTCTAAAAAGTAAAAAATAACTAGCATACTGACTATCAGTGCCGTGCTTTTCAACTTAGTGGAAAAGCTTATAAACTTAGCTAAATGAATTTAGAGTATCAAAAATATATCCTGATTAAACTGGGGATTCTTGGAAATCGCTTTGTGAGCGGAAACTCTGGGACGGCGCTTAATGCAGAAGCTCCTAAAATGGCTAGCATAGTTTATCATCTTTGCATTTAGCAATATTGTCGTTTTCTTACATTTATTTCTAGAGTGTCTATATGGCCAACATTTTATCATGATTTTTTGTCATGATAAAATGTACCCCATGATGCAATAGTACCCATGTGACATTTTTTTATATCTTCCTCTACAATATTTCTGTCAATACTTCTGGATACACGCATACAACACCATGTCATTAACCGCCCAGCCAGCATCGCTTTGCAACATACTACATGTATAAATCTATACAACCATGATTTGAAAAAAAACTTTAGTATTTTACTGAAATAAACAGAGGTTTATAAGCATTTAACAAACGCTCTTCAATGCCATGCCACCGTAAGTCTGTCAGGCACTATCCTCTACCATGTATAAACGCAGCCTGCCGATCTCTGCAGAATTTCGGCTTTTGTCGTTAAAATTTTTGCTTTTAGCACATGTCAGCAGGACCATTTCGTTCTAAAACTTGAAAACTTGAAAATCGAAAGCATAAATCACGATGTCACTGCAGAACTCAAGGTGCCTCTGATCATGGATGATGAATTTTTTTCGTTCTATTTTGTTTTCGATATTCTGAGTTTCCACTAACCATGGAACAATGATTTGGTGCTGTCACGCAGTGGATAACGCAGTGACTGCAAAAACTCACGCAAGGGACAATGAAAAATTTTCTGTACAGCTAAAATGGGTTCAAACTGCAACTTTCACACTTTGCTGTAGATTGCCAAATAAAATATTGGAGATAAAATGCATAATAGAACATTTGCAACATTCCACTCTGGTGTTCTAGTCTCATTTTTGACCTACTCTTTGCAACGCCCACTGGGCGCCCGCGTTTATTCTGCTGGCGCGACCTCACTAGAAATTCATTCGGGGAGCTGGACCGCGACTGACGAAAAATATACCAGTAATTATCTCTGCCTATATTATTCGTTTCAATTATATGCTTAACTATTGGATGTATAAATAGAGCATGTCATAAATTTGACCAGGTAAGTATAATAGCAAAATGAGGAATTTATAAAGATATACAAATGATTAAATAAATTTAGATTCTCACACACATTTATGGACGGTTACCTCTTATTAAAATCAAGTTGATTACAAAATTTTCTGGTTAATTCTCACTGTAAAGATTCGCACCTCTTGTAGTCTTTGTTTACAAAGACCACAATAACTGTCTCTATTTTCAGTCAATAAATATTATAAGAAAATTGCGATATTATTGATTATGTGACGAGAGCTAGATTATTGATTGTAAGAGAAGTGCGAGATTATTGATTATAAGATGAGAGCGAGACTATTGATTATGAAATGAGAACGAGATTATTGACTATAAGATGAGAACGAGATTATTGATTATAAAATGAGAACGAGACTATTGACTATAAGATGAGAGCGAGATTATTGACTATAAGAATAACTGTTGAATGATCGCAAAAAAATTATAAGGAAAATCGCGGTACAAAAATTAGAGACGCATGAGGCGCGGCTACAACCAGATTGTTTCTTCTTCCGCCGCTTTGCCATTATTTCCTTAAGGCCGACGATGGCGCGTACAGCGTACGAGCGGTCATGCTTTCTTCCTTCGAATTTTTGAACCAAGGTCGCGCCTGTTTATATTTATCGTGTTACTTGATTTGATCGAATAAATTTAAATTTGAGTGAATAAATCCTTCAAAACACGAGAATGGACATAATATTAAAAGGTCTGCTATCGTTCTTCCGCACAACATAACTCCAATTAAATTAAATATATAATGGAAGGTATCAAGTTCTTTAAGCTTAATGGAGCAGTGAAGGTACTTAGTTTAGCCCACTTAGTGATGCAGCAGAAAACATTGAGTTTATCTCGCTAATGTTTTTGTATTGTTCAGATGTCGGGACCAATTAAACTTTTTGATAGCATTTGTTATCGCCAATTAGGCAAATCTGGAGTTGACATTAATGCCTCACATAATTCCAAAAGAGCCTCATTATTGCTCATCAATGTATTCAGTTCGCGGAAACTTCAACATTTATGCCTAAATATGGCGTTAGCACTTAGCCAACCATGACAAGTATTTCTATTTTAATGCTTAGTTTAAAAACTGAACATTCCTCATTGGATTGTAAACTATTGCTTGAGCACTTCACTTTGCTGTCTATAGCTAATTATTGTTTCGATATATTAACTTTTAATTTTACCTTATCTATTTTATAATACAAGATACGACATCTGAACTATTTGTAATACTGAGAAGTGCTATCGCACAGCGACTTCGCAACGAGAGTAGAAACTGGGAAGCGAGTTTTAGATTTAATTTGTTTACGGGATATGAGAATAGTTTTTATAGTACAACGAATCACATTCCTTTGATTACACTGCCAGTCCCTTGGTCGACAATATCATGATATTTTTGAATCAACAAATAAATAAGTGATATTGCAAATAAATATTTATAATGAATAATTGTATTGATTATATAATATTTAGCGTACTCAGTATTACGACACGTATCACTGGGACTGAGTTGTTAGTACAGTTGCTGCACTGAGCTGGCATTATTCTAACTCAATAAAGCCAGAAATGCGCCGCAGTTTTGCTCCTTGGCTTGACCGCCAGCGACGGCGTAAATTTCCGGAGAGTTTCGTGGGACATTTCTCCCATTACAGGCGCAGTAGCCGCTTTGATGAAACCCATCAATACCTGATTGCTAATCCAGATCTCAATCAACTCAATAGGGATTTTTAAGGAGAATTAAAACCTCTTCTCAGAGAAATCCGAGAGAATTCAAGCAAATACCAATGAGAGCGTCACTAACTTCGATTTTGCCACGGTGTGAGTCGTCCTGAACAAGTTTGATTTTGCAAAAGAGCGTATCTGTGCTACGTGCAGACGATGTGTGTCACTATGTGGGCAATATGATCCTTTCATCTTTGTGAGTGATAGAGTAGTGTCTTGACGCAAAAAGGCACCACCTTCAATAGGGAGCTTGAGTTTCATTTCTGGAATGGCCTACGCCTAATAAGTTAAACATAGAGATGAAGTTAAAATGTTAAATTTATATGAATTTTTCCCATGCATTAACCAAAATCTACTTTCATGTATGCCCCTCAAGATCCAATGAAAAATTATTTATGTGAACGTTTAGTTTCTGTTTGTGTAGTAAATGCGTGCTTCTCAATGTTGATACAAAATGTGTATGGAAAGCATCCATGAATGAACCCAATAATTTTTATATTTTGTGTTACATGGGAGTGTCCGCAAGGAGTTTAATTTTCCGCTAACATGCTTGTCATAATAATTATTATATTATGAATACATCGCTGATAAGTTGTTTGTGTAATCGTTGGTGTTTAAAGGAGTTTCTAAAAACCACGCTTCATTTCTTAGAAAATCAATTTAGTTCTATTAAATGGAAGTAGTGGAACTGAAACTATTTTATTTCTATGTTTACATTAAGTTTAATTGAAAACAAGCAGTCTTAATCTATCAATTCTACAAGTGCACAACCGTTTGCAGTAAGTGATAAACCTGCTATGAAATGTCAGTCTAAAGCGGTGGCAGTTTGTCGGCTCTCAGTTGTCAGTTGTCCGCCAGTTTTTTAATTATTTGCAAAAATTCCTGTATTGTGTTGGGTGAAAACAATTGGTAATTGCTATATAATATCCGCCGTAAGAGAATATCCAAATCATTTTATAAGGGCTAAGTAAGATCAAAAAAAGTCATCGGTGACTTTAATCGAAAGAAATGGCATCGGGTTGCTAACTTCAGCTGAAACTGACCCTGAAACAGGTAAAATTTTTGGTCTGTTTTTTTTTAAGTTGAGAATTTTTTAATCAGATTCAGTCATTGCGTCGAGAATTTTCCGAATGAAACTTCGCGTGAATCGAGGTTCTGCTCACCTAAATTTGCATCGGATGCTTTTTGTGTGTGTAGGTCTTGGATGTTTTAATGCAATGTCTTGTGTTAAGAAAGTTGGATTTTGTCGTGGCCTTGAACTTCTAAATGCTTCTGCACGTGGACAATAGTGGTTACCTGCACAATTTTTAAATATTATTCGACACTAAAAATAATGCTACTGGTCTCGTGTTAAGGAATACTTTGTATGCCGTGGCAAGTAGCGCCTACACTGGAGGCGAATCGTTCGGTAAATGGAGGTGATTATTATTAGAAAGTTGTACTGGTCGCCACTAGTGTCCTTGTGTACAAGCACGTGTATAGCCTGCCACCATTGAACGGTCCTTGAGTGAACGCTTCAAGTAACTGCTACAGGCGTCCACTACAGGCCGTTCCTCAAGTGGACACTTCAAGTGACTGTTACAGGCGGCCACTACAGACGTTCCTCAAGTGGACACTTCAAGTGACTGCTACAGGCGGCCACTACAGAATGTTCCTCCAGTGGACGCTTCAAGTGACTGCTACATGCGGCCACTACAGAACGTTCCTCCAGTGGACGCTTCAAGTGACTGCTACAGGCAGCCACTACAGACGTTCCTCAAGTGGACACTTCAAGTGACTGCTACAGCTGTCTCTTATACACATCTAGATGTGTATAAGAGACAGCGGTTCTCTCCTCGAACCTCACTTCGGTTCTCTCCTCGAACCTCACTTCGGTTCTCTCCTCGAACCTCACTTCGGTTCTCTCCTCGAACCTCACTTCGGTTCTCTCCTCGAACCTCACTTCGGTTCTCTCCTCGAACCTCACTTCGGTTCTCTCCTCGAACCTCACTTCGGTTCTCTCCTCGAACCTCACCACGAAACCATAACAATTCGTTGCAACTTTTAGCACTTCGATGAATATTTCTCTGTCAGCCGTGAAATTCAGCATCAATATTTCATTTTATTATAATTGTTCAGACTGAGAATTCCTTCAATGGGGAAAAAACAATATGGATGCCACAGAAAATCTATTACATTTCGAAAAATATATTTACGGACAAAGGTCCGTTTGGCGAAGTAAATGCAGGCTTCAATTTTTGACACCAAATACATTAGGACTCATCGGCACTTTATACTTTGATTCATCAGTATATCTTCAAATAAATAATGAAAAAATCTGGAATGTTAAATTACGTTTCCCAAGCTTGCTTCTTACAATTCCATTAGACTTATAAACCACTTCCTTGTGCTGTCACGAAATAGTGCAGACTAAAATTGATGATTATGTTTTATAAACTATTATTCCATTTGAGTGAAAAAATTTTCGGAAGTGGTCCAAGCGGCTGCCGGGCAAATGGGCTAAGGGGCTGCCCTGGGGCTACAGTGGGGCTGCAAGGCGACCAAGGGGCTACAGTGGGGCTGAATGGATGAAATTGATCCTCTCACGCATTTTGCTGGAACGCTGCCCCGCTGAGCGTTTATTAAACAAGCAAAAATCAAAATACGAGCTTTAGATAAATTAAAAGCTCACAACGTGGCCTTAATAAAATTACGTGCTGCTGGTGGGCGCTTCCAGCACACTTTCAATTAGAATTTTATTTATTACAAGCGATTTAAATACAGACTCCTACGGCATTTAATTGCGGCAATAAAGACCGATGGCCAGCAACAGCGACAAGGCTGCAGAGGCAATTACTGTAATGCGCGCAGCTTTCTGAGCCTTTGAAGCACATCTCAGGCGGGATTAATGTTTAAAAACTGTCCTTTATAAAAAATGTTAATTTTATTGGTTTAATAACGGAATTAAAACCATAGGCTTTGGTTAATTCACCGTTAATGTAATCACCGATACAAAGGAATGGCGTAGCTGAAGTTATTACAGGATATTGAGAGATAAAGACCTGCATATATTGCAGTTCTCCTTGCAATTGTCGCGCTATTTAATAAAGATATATTCTATTTCTTATACATAGTCTATTGAAAACTGCTGACGTGTATGCATTGCAGGGCGCGACTACAACATTTGGGCAACATGATGCTCACTCAGGAAAATTAATGTGTAATATTGGAAAAATATTGACGCACTTTATGTGCGTATCACTGATACGTCACTTCTCCTGGCCAAACCGGGTCAAAAAGACTCACACATGGGCAAAATGCGCATCGCTAATGGACACAGCGTTTCTTGTTTACGGTATCGCAGTGAATTTGGATGTCCATTTCGTACAGTTTATGTTACATTTTATTGGATGAAATTGAACCGAATGAGATTCAGAAAATAAAGTTCGCTAGAGGAATGATGTGTCAAATTAGGCACATCACATTGAATCGAATAATTTAAAGATATGTACTAATCCCACTTTTGATCGGTGGCTGTGAGGAAAATTCACTAAATTCAACTGACGGCTGAGACGTTGTCTGTTTGGCTGACGGTATGAATATAATTATGAAATTTTAATGAATAAACATTTTATCTCTACAGTCATTGAATTTACTACAGCAAAAATATCTCTTCTTAAAATCATTCACAGTCTAATCTGCCGCGACATCGAACTTCGAGACTAGATATGATGGTGATCGAGACTAGATATGAAGGTGATCGAGCCTAGATTTGAAGGTGATCGAGACTAGATATGAAGGTGATCGAGATTATATATGAAGGAGATCGAGACTAGATATGAAGGTGATCGGAAATCTAAATCAATTTTTTATTCAGTTTGGAAAAATATTTAGTCTCAAGAAACAACACATATTACATACAAAACATGATACATATTATAATAATTATTATTATTATTATTATTCCACGAAGAGATTGTCGTGGCGTCTCGTTCAGATCGAACTTCGAGGGCACGTTACAACTGGCTAAAAAAGACACGAGAGGATAAAAACAGATGACGTCTATGCTAAAACAGAGGCCATATGCCAAGACTGGAGACGTCTATGCTAGAACAAACAACACCTATGCTAAACCAATAATATCCATGATAGATTAGATGAAGGCTAGGCCTAAGATTCAAAGGCTCTACGGAAAAGTTCTGTTTTTAGGCGTCGACGAAACAACGGCAGCGAAGAAGCAGATGTAACCGATGCTGGCAGACCATTCCATGTTCTGGCCGCAGCGAACGGGAACGCTCTGTCGCCGACGGTGGACAGACGAGAGGACGGGACGACGAGGTCAGCCTTCGACGAGGAACGCAGTCGCCTTCTAGAAGGCAGATCCGACATGCGCCGTAGGCCTTCAGCGAGATAAGGTGGTGCTAAACCATGGAGGCAGCGGAACGTCAGAACAGCGACTTTAAACTGCGTGCGCTGCTGGGTGCGCAGCCAGTGAAGGTCCCGCAAAATCGGTGTCACGTGGTCGAATTTCCGCCGGGCACAAACGAGTTGCGCGGCAGCGTTCATTACGAATTGCAGTTTGTTGTGCCGTGATGGGAAGTCCGTAGAGTGTGGCATTGCCATAGTCCAGTCTGGTCAGCACAAGTGCCACCATGAGGGCCTCGAGGACCGGCCTCGAGAGACAGCGACTGACGCTACGAATTCGCCGCAGGATGCCAAAACAAGCAGCGGTTACATTGACAATGTGGTTGTTCATAGATAGTTCTGAGTCCAGCTGAATGCCGAGGCTGCGCACAAAGGATGCAGGTGCGACGAACTCGTCGCCCACGCGCACAAGGTTGGCTGGAAGCTGATGTTAGCGCCGAGCGGTCGCGAACCAAATAAATTTAGTTTTCGATGCATTGAGCTGGAGCCGGTTGGAACGCATCCAGTCTGAGAAGGCGTCCGTCCATGCAGGCAGACATCCAGTCTTGCAGCGCTGCAGCGTCCGCCGGCGCACAGTAGCCATAGATTTGGGTGTCGTCGGCAAACATGTGCGGATTCAAGCTGTGTGAATCAATTATTTGCAACTCGTCAGCAGTATATAACAGGAAGAGGATTGGGCCGAGGACTGACCCCTGTGGTACGCCGCAGGTGACCGCCGATGGTGTAGAAGAGGAGAGCCCGCGACGAACACATTGGAGTTTATTGTTGAGGTAAGACTCGAACCACCGCAGCACCGTACCGCGCAGGCCTTACGATACGTCTAGCCGACGCAACAAGGTGGCGTGGTCGACCGTGTCAAATGCAGCGGAAAGATCGAGTAAAGCCAGTGCCGCAATGTTGCCGCAGTCGACCGCCTGCAGAATATCCGAAAGAACCTTCAGCATGGCGGTCTCCGTCGAGTGGTGACGACGGTATGCAGACTGGAGGCGAGGCATGAGACCTGACTTATGAAGGTAGTTATTTAGCTGCCGGGCCACAACGCGCTCGAGAAGTTTTGTTAAAATCGACAGGTTGGAGATGGGTCGATACGAATTCGGGTATGAGGCGTCGAGGTCCGGCTTTTAGAGAAGCGGCGTGATGCAAGCGGATTTGAAGTTCTCAGGGACAACGCCGTCAGCGAGGGAGCGGTTGAACAGTTCAACCATAAAAGGTGCTAGGCTGGCAACATTCTCCCTAAGTAGATGCGACGGCAACAGGTCGCTGGCGCACTGCTTGTTAGGCAGCGCGCGCACTGCAGTGGTGACCTCATCCGCTGTGACGCAGGTGAACTCGCGTAGCACACAGTTGTAAGGGCAGGGCGTAAAGGTTGCTGCGGGAGCATCGGCCGACGACGCGCGCACAGCTGAAGTTTTGTTTTCAAAGAACGCATGGAATCCTTCCAGGCTCACGTCGCCCGAGGCATCCGCACGACCCCTCCCCATGAGCCTATCCAGCGAACGCCACAGCGCCCGAGGGTCGCCGCGCTGTGCGTCAACTCTTAGACGCCAGAATGACTCCCTCTAGGAACTAAGAAGGTTGACATGGGCGCGCCGCGCATCCCGCCAGTTGGACGTCGCTTCAGCCCCAGCAGCAGGATCGTTACGTCTGCTCGCGCGATGGACAGCCCGCAAGAGCAGCCGAACACCACGCTTCGAGGCGCGACATTCGTCGTCAAACCACGGGACGGAGGCTCGCTGGGGGACACGAACAGTTTGTGCAGGAATGAGGTCGTCGAGCAAAGATGTCAATTCGATGTCGTAGAGTTTTGCAAGATCATCCACCGACAGCTCCGACCATGAGTCCGGCCGACCAAGTCGAGACGACTGAAGTCTCCTGCTCAAAACATCGCCGTCGAGATCGCGCCACGGGCGACAGGTGACGGCTCGGTACGTCAACGCCGGGCGAACACATGGCACCGTCCACTGGAGTAGTCGGTGGTCAGATATTGCGATTTCGATGATATCAACAGGCAGAAACTGAATGTCGGTGCGCGTGATGACAACATCCAGCAACCCGCCAAGGTCATGGGTTGGTAAGGTAACGTGACAGACTATGCCGAAGGCAGACAGCAGATCGTTCAGCTGACGCGCCCATTGGTCGTCGGCACGATCCAGTTGAACATTAAAATCACCAGTGATGAAAACGTGATCGGTGAGGGTCACATGTCTAGTTAAAACATCGCTTAATTCAACAAAAAAATCACGTGTGACAGCAACTGATCAGGGACGATAGATGACGACAGCAGAACACACGCGAACGAGCCGCAAGCGACCGTGACACACAGCAGCTCAAAGGTGGTGGGTCGGGCGCCGATGTCGAGCCTGGTCAGATTCACGCCGCAGGCGACGGTCGCTAGTCCACCGTGATTCGTCACTAGGGTGTTGGGCTGCGCGCGAGGGCGTGCATGCTCGACCACTTGGAGTCCTTCAGCCCGAAGACGCGCGATGGAAACCGAATCAGCATCATGCCAGGTCTCGGTCAAGAAGCCGACATCCAGAAAGCGCGAGCGGCGGATGTGAAGGAACTCATCAGCTTTGTTGTTCAGCGAACGGATGTTTAGGCTGCCGACCGAACATTAACCGGCAACACGACTGTGTGGAGTGACGATCGACATGGACGCTGCGCAGGTTATGAGGCCTGCGAGCCGACACAGGTCCACGTTCAGCAGCAGAAGGATCAGCCGACGTACAGTCTAGCACAGATGGCTGCCGTCGTGGCAACGGCCGATTGCCAATTATCACAAACGCACCACCGTTGCACGCAACCCGATACGTGGCGGCAATACGCCTGTTACGACCGGTACGGCATCCGCGATAAGACAGACGAGGGTTGGGGGTAGCAGCGAGCAAATCGACTCTTTGACGGACGGATGGATCGAGGGTTGCAGCGGCTGGCCGCAGGCCAAGCAGCTGCATTGTCGAGTAGGCTAATGGTGCCATGGTAATCAGCCCGATTCAACACACGTTACAGATTTTGAAAAAGCAATGTCAGACCTCTAAAAAGCAGCTAGAAGACCTGTATGTAGAACGTCGAGACGATTACTAAAAAATCCGTGAAATCTAGGTCGAACGAAGGCTAGCATCACAGGGCTTGCATCAGCCAAGTAGGGAAATGATAGCCAAGGGTGGAAAAAAAGATCCGAGCTGGAAAACGAACTGCACTCGTGCATAGTGATCACTTAGACATAATATTCACTGTAAAACGATCGACCCAAGAAAGTCATTTTGTCAATCGGTTGTTTAAAGATTCACGAAGATCAGACATGACACTGGCCTAAGTTGCAAATGAAGGAAGAAAGGATTGACAGAGCAACGTACATCCGCTTGCAGCCACAACCGGCGCATCATAAACAAAATAAATTTGTGTGGTGTTAAAATTTGTGACTACATATACATATTACAAATAAAACATGTTACATACAATACGTATTACATATTAAACATGCTAAATACAATACATATTATATACAAAACATGTTACATACATATCACAAGCATACCTGTATTGATGGTAACAAGATTCCAACAAGCACTTCTTCTAAATGATCAAGTCAGGGATCATCGCCTGCAGCAATTCAAAAGTTCTTCGCTCCTGAAGAGTTGTAAGGAATCCTACAAATCCTTCCGCAGACAATATACAAACTTTTAATGGAAACTATTCATGGTGCGACTTGCTACACTCACAGATATGAATGAGGCTTTGTCTAAGTGGCGGAGCACTTAGTGTGGGTCATCCTGACCCAGTTTGGTCGGCCAAAATAGCGTATCAGTGCTACGTACTCTGTCCTCGTTCTGAAGGTGAGAAGTATGTAAATATTTGGACAATTGGAGCCATACATTTTTATGAGGGTCGAGGATGCCGCCACAGAGGTGCGGCTGCAGCCATTGTGTATTATTGTTTATATTGTACATATTAATTGTGGATGATAGTGAGTTGATATATGCTTGCTAAAATTGTATTTATATTCATATGCATGTTTAATCTTGTCATATCTGTCGTAAAATCGATGCAATTTTAAAGTAAGAAAGGTGATTTTACGTTCAATTCAAAATTTGCTGCTTCAGACACAATAGATAAATATTTAAACCTTCAAGGATAACTTAATATACAGATTTACGAAGCTAAAACAATTAAGATAATGACTGCGAACTGCCCAATGATTGTAAA